>NW_027226462.1:0-43405 GCF_022539635.2 Chironomus tepperi
TATATCTTTCCCTTAATATTCTATCTATTACATCATACGATATATATACACGATATTTTGGTTGTATGTAATCCATCTATAGACACATTTATTTGAAAAACATATTCAGAAAAAAACGGGTATTAAGCTATTCACATTCTATCGTTATTCTATATATTTCTGTCAATTTTATGTCATTTCATGTGAAAATACAAAAATGAGGAGCTGTACGTAAAGGCATAAATGAAATAGAAAAAAAAAAATTCCATAACAGACAGCAGAGAGGAGGAAATCATAAATGATGATTATGTTTGTTATACTTTTCATTCTTTTCTTATTTTTTTTTTGCCTTGCTGCGGATAACATTGAGATATGTGGGAAAAAATTGTCTACTTCTTACGTACATCTTATGACAATTTTCTTATTCATTCGTATTCCCTCTCAGATGAAAATTGGAGTGTCTTTATGTATGCAACATAAAATCATGTCTCATGTAGCTCGGAGTCTCAACAAGACTCAAAAAAAAAATTTACATTTTTTTGAGATGCGTGTTTGTAGGAAATTGTTTGGGATAATCATGCACAAATTTCCATAAGTTCAAGTACTTCTTATTACTGCTTATAGAATCATTTTTTTGATGTAGGCGTTTACATTTTTTTTTTCTCGTTGTGAATGGCGAAAGTACAATGTTGTGGATGATAGGCATGGTAAGGGGGGGCTCATTGAGATAGAATATCGTATTTTTAGTAATATTCAATAAAGTATAGGTCAAATTCTTCGAGTTTCAAGTTAGGGGTGGTCTTGAAAGAAGTATGGGTTGTGGTTTTGTAGTTCATTTAAGTATGCTGCTGAGCATGCGACACTTTAAAGCTTATGGTATGAATTACATCAAATTCTGGAAACTCTGGAAGTTTATGAGCTTCAAAGTAGATCTGAGTATCACAATCCGGCGTCAGATCAGCTTGATTATGACATGGTGGCGGATTTAAAGCTATTCCGAGAGTAAGTTAGGCTCACGTCGATCAGGAGTCGAATTTCTGATCAATAAATCGCTTTGTGCTATTTAAAAAATGAACATCGAGCCAATAATCATTGATATCCTTAAACAGCTCATTAAAGCATAGAATTCTAATAACATTCCCCAATTAAGCTGTGGTATCGAATGAATTTTAACCAAATTTCATTCTAAAATTTCCTAAAACTCCACGCTAAATTCCTCATCAAACCATGGAATTTCCCACCAATCCTCAAAAATTTCAACCTTGA
Organism: Chironomus tepperi; assembly: GCF_022539635.2. Taxonomy (NCBI): domain Eukaryota; kingdom Metazoa; phylum Arthropoda; class Insecta; order Diptera; family Chironomidae; genus Chironomus; species Chironomus tepperi. The sequence continues at coordinate 1,246 of NW_027226462.1, forward strand.
AATTATACCACATTAAAAACTACCAACTACTACAAAATATGTAGAGTAAGTTTTTACGACATACTTACCTTTCATTACATTTTTCACTTCCTCCACATTGCTTGAAGGTTGAATTTGTTCTTCTTAATGTCTCACCAAAAAATTTTACTTCTTCCCTCAATCTAATGTCAACTAAAAATGAAGGAAGAAGAAAAATTAAAGATAAGATCAAGTAGCTTCGTAAAAAAAATAACATGAAAATGTATTAAAGTATGATTATTATTCCAAAAAGAAATTTGTATCATAAAATACACGTGTAAACAAAAATTTTGATCTTGAAATGTACTTGATAGTGTTGCGATGGAGCTTTAGAATCAAGATATTTTTTTTAAGACTAGCTTCTTAGCTTGATTATACATGGGTATAAAATTCACGATGCATGCTCGAGGTAAGACTTGAAAGTGCTACATGTTTTGAGTACGAAGATGAAAATTAGATTAGTAAAGGTAGACAGACAACTATAATTTTGGAAATTGGAATGTAATGTGGACATCACAAGTTTGAAACCAGGCCGATGTGATCCACCAAGTCAGTCACGTCAGCCTGTGACTCTACAAAGTTAGTATCACGCCGTCTTGTGACTCCACAAAGTTAGTATCACGTCGTCTTGTGACTCCACAAAGTCATAGTCACGCCGACTTGTGACACCACCAAGTCAGAGTCACGCCGACTTGTGATTCCACCAAGTTACAGTCACGCGGATTTGTGACTCCACCTAGTCAGAGTCATGCTCGCCTGGGGTCGGATTTTTGATCGATTAACCAATTTGTGCTGTTCGGGTAAATGTGTTTTGTCCTTGATGATTAGATATCCCTTCTTAGTTGTTTTATGGTATCTTTCAATATTCAGGGTTCTAGAGACCGATACCAAAACATCCCAGTCTCAATCTGGAGATTCGTCATGACCGAAACTTCGAAGTATTCCCTTAAAGTCTCAGTCTCGATTCTGATATCGATCTAAGTCTGACTGAGTTGTCAGAATCGAGACTTTTGGAAACTATTCAATATCTTTTGAATCCAAGACTTATTTTAACATCAAAGACACAACTGTCCTTTCAACACCTCCTCATTCATCAACACTTCTTCAATAGTGCTAATACAAATTACAGTAATCAAATTTTTCCCATAAATATGCACATGTTATAAGGAAATGATATATAATAGTACCTTAGTGGTGAATGGTACTTTTAACTCAATCAACTCGGATTATTTTCACTTCCATCTCTTCTCAAATAGAACATTCCATAGAGCATAGCAAAGTGTAGAGCAAAAAAAAAAAAGGCAGCCAGGAGGATTCCCTTTAATTAAATTTTTGTACTATGGGGAAAAAAAAGTATAGCATTTCCTTTTTCTTTACCTTGGAATTTTCTTTTTTCCTCTTCTATATAAATATCTTGGGAAAATAAATGCGTATATTTAAGATATGCTACAGGAATGAAGGACCTTGAAGTGTTGTTCTTTTCTTCTCATTTCGCACTTTATCTACATCTTCCTCATTTTATATAGACTTTTTTTTTTACTTCATCATTTTAAGTATTGTTGCATAAAAGAAGATAAAAAACGGAAGAAAAGGGCTCTTGATGCCTTACCTCTCTTACCTATTATTTTTGTTTCATTCTTGTTTGGCAATATGGAAAAAATGGGATAATTTTACATGCCCTTTTGTGATACTCATCTTATGTCTCTGTGTGTCTACATTCCTTTCCTTTATTTAGGTCTTCAAGAAATATCTTCAAATTGTGTTGTTGAGGAAAAATTGTTTGTTGACTATAGTTTGACTGACTAGGTCATATGTGAAATGGACACTTTGGGTGGCTGTTTAGGGGATGTATATCTATTGTGTTCAGGAAGGATAGAAGGGCAAATCGTACGAACTTACTTAGATACTTCCTTTGCCGTGCCAAGGGAACGTCTAAAGCCTTTGCTTTTTTGCCCGAGTTCCTAACCAACTTGACCATTGTCACTATTTTGCTGCTCTATAGCCTTTTCTATTCTTCAAGATCTTCTGCCAGTTCGGAATAATAACGACTTTAAGTTCCTTTCCAACACATTTAATCCAGGATAAGATCTGGTGTACTTGCTTAATTTACTTCGCTGGCCGTACAGATCAGCTCCATGCTACTCTCAGCTATCATCTAAAACTGGCTCTATTTCTGACTGTTCTTTGCCAGTTGTCTATACCAAGTGTTAGACTGTCTCTATCAACAGCATAATCTGATGCAAACAATAGAAATTCCAAGAATTCCATTGAAAAAAAGCTCGATAATCTGTAACGTAATAACTGAACGTTTCCTTTGTTCAGCACCAGAAAGTGATTTGTTGGGTTCATAACGATCGCAGCAATTGCTGTCCAATAGTTGAAGATATCTCTTATTTGATTGATTTGAAGCTGGTTAGGTGTGAGAATAATAGATCCCAGCCTACAATAAAAGCGATGTTCAACCACTTAGTTGATAATTTCTCTTATATCCTTGATCCAGGCATACCTTCTCAGTAATAAACTTGATCTATAGAATTGTCGGTCAATTGAAAAGTCACTTTTTTTCACTTTCTAATATGTACTCGATTCTGTTCATTGATTTCTATTCCTTTTCCTTTCTATTATTCTGTTTATCTGATGAATGCGCTTTCATTGTCCTTACATGATGATTATACATCATATGTTGAATAATCACATATATGTGTATGACATAAAACAGGGAAACGATTAAAATCTTGAATAATTTAATGACTTTTTCTGTTGTATGTATGTATATGGGGATATATGTAAAAATGGTTATAAGGATGTGTATGTAAAGGAATAAACATTTATAACAACAAGGTATGCTTTTCAGCATATAAGTGTACATTTTAAAAAGCATGAGGTGGAATTGATGATGCTGAAAACTTCCGTCCTTTTTAGATACTTTTTTGTGTAACTGTTGTTGCTTACGTAAGGACTAAATTGCTGTTAGAAAAATCCTCTCTTCCCTTTTTTTTTGTGAAGCATTTTTAAGTTAAATTGTGTGATAAAAGATTAGCGGCGGTGAACAATTTTCTCTTATGTTATTTTATTTATTCTTTTAATATGTTTTTGTGCCTTTAAACGTTTGCTGTAATTTTCTCCCATTTCATTGCCATTTTGCCTGATGTTTTTCCTTTATAAACAACTTTTAAATTGCACGGAAAATTTTTTTCTTAATTACTTTTGAAAAAGGAAATGCTATTGAGAGAATATTTCAAGTTACGATGTTTTTATGAGGAATTGTTGATGGAGGCGTTGAGTATTCATATTTTTGGCTATTGATCGAAAATTCGTTTTTTTTGATTGATGTTTTAAGGCAGAGGTTGGCACTCTCTTTAGTTGCTCAGACCTTAAGCTCCAAAAATGCGCGTTCGTATGCGTTTCATGGCTATTGATAGTTTAACGAATGAAGATTCGCCAGATCTCAAACTCAAACCTAAGCCTACAATTGCCTTTGATGACATTGCTGCCTCTAGCCTACAAAAGGAAGGCTGTTAGGCGGCGTTTCCACTGCATATGATTCGAAAAAGGACAAGATTTCACTTCTAAGTTGCTTCCAATGAGTCTCGAACCCAAGACCACAGGGTCGGGTATTGCAATAATTAGATACCGAAGTACTAAACCGTTCCGCCACCGAGGCACTTCAACTCCTATCCAAATGTCTGCAATATGGCATCCATATGACGGCGTCGTTTTGGACTTATTTAGTCATGTATCCTAAAGTTCTACAAACTCTGCTGTCTAAAATTCTAACGGATTATTTGAATAATATGAATTATCCTCATTTTTGGATTCTCCACTTCAGTTTTTTGGAAATATCTCCAACATTTATTCTTGAAAAGATCTTGAAATGTTTTAAAGCTTCAAATTCAAAGTTTCAAACTCCACTTCTCTCAAAAGTTTGATATCATAATCCAAATAACTCCTTATATTTATCTCATTCACTCATTATTTATCTCACATCAATTTTAAAAAAAAATTATCATCATATCAATCTCATTAAAATATTCGCTAATGAATGCTTCTCTCCTGTCTCAAACTGAATCACTTCAACAAAAACTTTTTTCCTCCATTGAATGCGAGAATTAGAAAATATTTAGGGGCAAAAAAAATATGAAAAAAGAGCTTTTCATATCGTATAAAGTTTTATTTTTTGTTTGAATTAATTCATCACTTCACGGCTCCCTCATACCAAAATAAAATAACAGAAAATATTTTCATAAAATGAAGCTTTAAATTAAAATAATAAATCTAAGACGGAAAAGTTTTTTTTCATCTTTGTGGTCGTGAGAATTTATAAACATGAGGCACGAAAAGGGAGCAAATCACTTTTTTCATGTTAATTAAGATTTTAAATTCTTAATGAAAACATTAAATCTAGTACTAGGATTTGTTGATAGAGGCATGAAGTAGTTTAATTAGATTTTGAGGCAAAAATAAGATTTGAGCTTTAAGAATTCAAAATTTCAGTAGACAAAAAAGTTAGAAAAAAAAAATACAATTTACGTAAAATGTCAATAATGGAAATTTAAATTTAGGATTTGAACCCACAACACTTTGTGTATTTTAAATTTCATCGAAATTCTTACAAACTTTGAGTATCACAATCTCGCAAAAAGCTCTTTCTACTCTCATCTGTGTATTTATGTCTGAAGCGTGAATGTATTAGAGTGAATGTGATTATGATGAAAAGCTGTATAACGAAATTAACGTAAAATTTTATTAGTATTCCGTTTATGTAGTGCGGTTTGCAAAAGCTCAAAGATACAAATTTTTTGTACTCCTCTGCTTTTTTGGGTTTTTTATTTTATTCCTACGTGATTTTTGTTTTCTTTTTAGAGCAAAAATAAAACCCCTTAATTTATTTTCCGCATATTTATTTATATATTTTTATTTTTGTTGAAGTTTTCAATTATTAGGTTTTTTGTGATTTTAAAAGTGTTTAATTTAACGCCTTTGGTTGTTCGTCTCTTTTTCATTTTGGAAGCTAATTAGATGTAAAACAGAACATCTCCGAGCTTAATATAAATAAATTTTTGTCTGTTGTTTTGTGGCTGCTTTTAACTCGCGGTAAAAAATTTTCTATGTGTGCTTTATCATTTAGAACTTTTAATCATAAACCATCGTGCCAAAAAATATCGATTTTTTGAGAGAATGTGGAAGAATTTTGTTTTGAATGAGAAATAAATTGCGCAATTATTTAATGCTTATTTGATGCTGATGTTGCTTCTGTTTAGATTTTATATAAGTAAATATGAGGTATGCTTTGGAAATGAGTTTATGAAAATTGGATTTGTATAGCATTAGACTGGGATCAAGGACGAGATTGAGATAACCCGAATAGCAAAAGTCGGGTGATTGATCCAAAATTCGGCACAGTGCCGAGGTGACTCTGACATGGTGTCTGATTTTTGATCGATTAACCGATTTGTGCTATTAAAGACTGTGTTATTTGGGAAGTTTTGGCATCAGTCTCGAGAATCCTTTAAAAAATTAACAATCACTCCATATTTAAATTAAATTAATTTTTTAATGGTTAATTTTCAAAAAAAATTACAATTATTTTCAAGTTCAATGGACTCATTTTCAATGCATTAATGAGATTATTCTCAATATATAAATGGATTTAAATATTAAATTTGTTAATTTTCTGCTATTTATATCTTTCTTTGTTGTTCTTTTTCCTTTTCATTTCCAGGTTATTATCGTGAATTGGGCTATAAAAAAATTTATTAAAAAAATATAAAATCATAAAAAATTATAAAAAAAAAATTGCTTATTAAACTTTCCCTCCCCCCATGTCTTTCGATTTTCCTATAATTTAATTAAATTTTTATACACAAAAGTCAGCAAATTTTTACATATTTTACCAGTTCATTTGCAAAAACACCAATTCAGATTTAATTTTTTCCATTATTTAATTTGAGTCTCTTTCGTGTTTGTTATTTTAATTATTAGAAATTTTTAGCTTCAATTAACACTTTGGTTCTTTAATTATTGGCGGATTTTATTTAAAAACTTAAAGTCAAGCCTGACTAATTATTGTATTTTGGTCAAATGGTGATGCTTTCGGATTTTTAGCGTATTTCTTTATTAATTTATTCATCACCTTTTCAGCTTCATTAAGAAATACTAAATTTAGACTTTTAACGTGAACCAAAAAACTTTTCCATAATTATTAAGTGATAATTTACTTCAAAGTGCCCATTGCCATTGCTTTACTTTAAGCAATACTTGATAATTCGATTGTCAATATTTATTTGTTGTTTAATTTATTTTTAAATATTTTGCAAATTATTCTATGACTCCTCTTTGTTTTTTAATTTAGCACATTTTAAAATAAAATTTATAATTAATAAACTCAAACAAATTTGATACAAAATTATATTTTTACTAATTAAGTTAATTCTAAATTTGAAGCTTTTGTTGACAATTTTTTTTAAATTTTCTATATATTTCCTATATAATCCTTTATCTATTTAATCTTTACTTCTTATACACTTAAATCTTTAAACATTTACCTACTATTTATTATCCTGAATGACAAAAATGTTTAGAAATCAAAGCTTTTAGAGCGATTTTAGTTTGATGAATTGTAATTTATCTCATCGAATACAATTTTGATTGGAACTTCTATAGCCAATTAAGTCCAAAAGGTTCTAGTCTTTGCTTTCTAGCTTCAATCAAGATAACTGAGCATACTCATTAGTATCGTCTGTTCGTGTTTATAGATTGAAAACAAAATTTATATCAACAGTTTTTCCAAATATACGTTCATTGCAACACGTACTCCACTTTCCTTGATCTAGAAACTTTATCATTTAAAGAATTTGATTGGCATTTAGACTAGAAAATTTTGGTAGATAAACAAATAGATTTTCACAATTTTTACTTTCTTCGCTGGTCGTTCACATCAATTGTGTTACATTGTCTAAGAGACTAAAAGTTCAATTGCTGGCTACCATTTGCCAATTTGCAATCCAAATGGTTCTTTCAACACTCTAAAGCTCCAAATTGACTCGGATTTTGTTTGGAATTGAGTCAACTCAAGTTGATTTTTACATGTAAAATCCAAGTCAAATTCGAGCTCTGCAATATAAAATTAAAGATGTCTTGATTAAAACACCAAAAAAACACTTTTGTCATTCAGGATAGCTTTTCCAATTCTAATTTTTTTTTATTTCCTCCTTTATAACCTAATTCTATTAAATATATAATAAATATTAAATTATAATGTATTATGTGTACTATAGTGAATAATATAATCAATATCCAATTAAATTAATCAATATAGAGTGTAATTTGCATTGTTATTTCGACCTATCATATAACTGTGAACATGATGATGACAAAGAAACATTGAAAGTTAATTAAAAAACAGTTGACAAAAAAAGAGAGCGAAATTTTTTTTATCAATTAGAAGGAAATAGAGATAAACTCAATATTTATGTCAATTAAATAACGAAAAAAGTTTACATTACGCTTATCATCTCGTAAAAATAAAAAAATTCTCTCCGTCATTTCTCATCAATTTATCATACTTCAACTCAATTATTGTTTTATCTCGTTCTGTTTGGAGATTGTAACAAGAAAAAATAAAGAAAATTGATAATTTTTTAATAAGAAAAATAAAAATTTTCCAATTTCCATTGTCAATTGAGATGAATTTAAGTCAATAGAAAGACTTCCCACACATAATTATTTTTATCATTTTGGAAAGTCATCATAACTCGAATTTAAGTGAATTTCAATAAAATCAGAATAGAATTTATAAATAATAATAATAAATAAATAAATTAAAACTATAAAAAAAATGGCTGCGTCACGTGATGAGCAATCACCAAAGCAACGCTCCTCACCATTAAGCAAATTTAGTCCGGGTTTTAAACCATCATCGCCATCTCATTCACTTAGTTCTGAATCTCAACAACATTTAAGTCCAACGAAATTCTTTAGCTCATCGCCAAACGATAATCATCATATGATAACGGGATCGGGTCCAAGTCGACAACGATCATTACGTGATCGTTTACGCGATGGGATTAGTAGCAGTCTTACTTGGCAGTAAGTGAAAAAAAAATAATTGAAATTTATCTGTTTTTTTATGTGACACTTAATTCCATTCATCACAAAATCATACTTAACAGACATAACAATAAATCATTAAAAAATACTCCAAGCACTTAAATTTAATTTATAGATTAGAATAGAATTATAATATTGTTATAGATGACAATATTATGTGTGTAATTTTGTTTGTTCAATCTTAAAACATGCGGTGATGTTTTAAATATTTTAAACCCAGGCTGAGAAACTAGGCGGTATCGGCGGTATTTATATGAAATACCGCGGTATTTGGCGGTATTTCGCGGTATTTCGCGGTATTTGGTTGTATCGTTTTTTCTAAGGTTTTATATTTTTAATATGAGAAAACCGAGATGAAAAATAGTATTTTCCGGTAGTTTTTCAATCTTGTAAAAGAAAATCTATACAAAAATAGTCATTTCCGAGAGTTTTTAACCCTAATATTGGAAAATTGAAGCGAAATTTAGCTTTTTTGATGAGTTTTCATCCTAATATTGCAAAATTGAGGAAACTTTGGCAATTCCAAATATTTATCACCTTAATATTGGAAAATTGAGGTCAAACTTGGCTTTTCCAAGAGTTTTTGATCATAATTTAGGAAAATTGAGGTAAAACTTAGCTTTTCCGATAGTTTTTGACCATATTTTGGGAAAATTGAGGCAAAATTTGACATTTCCAATTGTTTTTCACCTTAATATAGAAAAATTGATGCAAAATTTAGCTTTTTCGAGAGTTTTTGACCATAATTTGGGAAAATTGAGGTAAAAATTGGCTTTTCAAGAGTTTTTGATCATAATTTAGGAAAATTGATGCAAAATTTAGCTTTTCCGAGAGTTTTTGACTATAATTTGAGAAAATTGAGGTAAAAATTGGCTTTTTCAAGAGTTTTTGATCATAATTTAGGAAAATTGAGGAAAAACTTAGCTTTTCCGAGAGTTTTTGACCATATTTTGAGAAAATTGAGACAAAATTTGACATTTCCAATTGTTTTTCACCTTAATATAGAAAAATTGATGCAAAATTTAGCTTTTTCGAGAGTTTTTGACTATAATTTGGGAAAATTGAGGTAAAAATTGGCTTTTCCAAGAGTTTTTGATCATAATTTAGGAAAATTGAGGTAAAACTTAGCTTTGCCGAGAGTTTTTGACTATAATTTGGGAAAATTGATGCAAAATTTAGCTTTTCCGAGAGGTTTTGACTATAATTTGGGAAAATTGAGGTAAAATTTAGCTTTTTCGAGAGTTTTTGACCATATTTCGGGAAAATTGAGACAAAATTCGGCTTTTCCGGCAGATTTTCACTCAAAATTAAGATATGTGACCAAAAATTCGACTTTTCCGAGGTTTATTCACAAGGGATTGAGATTATTAATGTGAAATTTGATTCTTTTCGAGAATGAAAATTGAATTTTCACTATTTTCACAATTTTCTATTTGAGTTTTTGAGTCCTAAATAATAGGCGGTATTTATATGAAATACCGCGGTATTTGGCGGTATTTAGCGGTATTTATATGGAATACCGCGGTATTTGGCGGTATTTTGCGGTATTTGTATGGATACCGCGGTATTTAGCGGTATTTTGCGGTATTTGTATGGATACCGCGGTACTACCGCGGAGTTTCTCAGCCTCAGGCTGAGAAACTAGGCGGTATCGGCGGTATTTATATGAAATACCGCGGTATTTGGCGGTATTTCGCGGTATTTCGCGGTATTTGGTTGTATCGTTTTTTCTAAGGTTTTATATTTTTAATATGAGAAAACCGAGATGAAAAATAGTATTTTCCGGTAGTTTTTCAATCTTGTAAAAGAAAATCTATACAAAAATAGTCATTTCCGAGAGTTTTTAACCCTAATATTGGAAAATTGAAGCGAAATTTAGCTTTTTTGATGAGTTTTCATCCTAATATTGCAAAATTGAGGGAAACTTTGGCAATTCCAAATATTTATCACCTTAATATTGGAAAATTGAGGTCAAACTTGGCTTTTCCAAGAGTTTTTGATCATAATTTAGGAAAATTGAGGTAAAACTTAGCTTTTCCGATAGTTTTTGACCATATTTTGGGAAAATTGAGGCAAAATTTGACATTTCCAATTGTTTTTCACCTTAATATAGAAAAATTGATGCAAAATTTAGCTTTTTCGAGAGTTTTTGACCATAATTTGGGAAAATTGAGGTAAAAATTGGCTTTTCCAAGAGTTTTTGATCATAATTTAGGAAAATTGATGCAAAATTTAGCTTTTCCGAGAGTTTTTGACTATAATTTGAGAAAATTGAGGTAAAAATTGGCTTTTTCAAGAGTTTTTGATCATAATTTAGGAAAATTGAGGAAAAACTTAGCTTTTCCGAGAGTTTTTGACCATATTTTGAGAAAATTGAGACAAAATTTGACATTTCCAATTGTTTTTCACCTTAATATAGAAAAATTGATGCAAAATTTAGCTTTTTCGAGAGTTTTTGACTATAATTTGGGAAAATTGAGGTAAAAATTGGCTTTTCCAAGAGTTTTTGATCATAATTTAGGAAAATTGAGGTAAAACTTAGCTTTGCCGAGAGTTTTTGACTATAATTTGGGAAAATTGATGCAAAATTTAGCTTTTCCGAGAGGTTTTGACTATAATTTGGGAAAATTGAGGTAAAATTTAGCTTTTTCGAGAGTTTTTGACCATATTTCGGGAAAATTGAGACAAAATTCGGCTTTTCCGGCAGATTTTCACTCAAAATTAAGATATGTGACCAAAAATTCGACTTTTCCGAGGTTTATTCACAAGGGATTGAGATTATTAATGTGAAATTTGATTCTTTTCGAGAATGAAAATTGAATTTTCACTATTTTCACAATTTTCTATTTGAGTTTTTGAGTCCTAAATAATAGGCGGTATTTATATGAAATACCGCGGTATTTGGCGGTATTTAGCGGTATTTATATGGAATACCGCGGTATTTGGCGGTATTTTGCGGTATTTGTATGGATACCGCGGTATTTAGCGGTATTTTGCGGTATTTGTATGGATACCGCGGTACTACCGCGGAGTTTCTCAGCCTGGTTTTAAACATGGTTTAAGGATGCGTTCGGATATAAAACGGTATAAATAGGGTTTTTAAACCCTCCCATGACGATTTGTAACAAAATCATGAACCTTAATTGAATAATGAAACCTCCATTTTCCCTAAGCGTTACACAACCCTTCTACGTATCCATTACATCTCATATTCCTAAACGCTACCTCTCTTCCCACCTAAGCGTTACACTCCTTCCTCCCTTAGTGTTATACCCCTTCCCTCGTAATCGTTACACTCTTTCCCCAGTTAGCATTACACTCCCTTCTCTTTTACCATGACACCCCCCTCCCTCCTAAGCCTTACGTAATCTCCGAACATCCCCTTATAAATTTATCAACTTATCAATCACCTAATCAAAGCCTTAATCGGAAATAGATAATCAATCGACTTTCCAGTACTCGAGTATCAAGTACCGAGTAAAATTCATAAAAACTCTCGAAGTAATTCGAATATTAAGTATGAGAAAACCGATAATCTCCGCTCTTAATACTAGAACTTGAAGTCAAATCATTAAACAAATCCAACCCAACTTCAAGCTCTTCTCTAAATTCAATTAATAACAATTTAATGGCGCCAATTACGCATCAAATATTTTACAAATTCTAAGAATTAAAGTACGATTTTGTAATTTTTCATCAAGTAAAACAAGAGAATAAAAACTACCATAGAAAATTAATGATGCTTTTCAAGCTTTTTCCTTCCTCAAAAAATGCTTTAAAAGCCAGAAGACATTTTTTTTTTTCTCCTAAAACCAAATGCTTATGCTTGATACGACAAAAATTCATGTCATTAATTTATTCATGTTAAATTGTTCACAAATGAAGACATTTTCTTCGTTCTTACGTGATGCGAAACATTATGCTTTTGACATTCTTGATTAAATACCATTAATTGCTGTTGGATTTGATTAATTAAAATAATCATCATTGCCATTCTGTCCACATGGAAAAGGAAAATTGTATATTGTAGATGATTTTTCGATTTTTCTTTTCCGTTTGGTATGTTTTGAGTGATATATGTCACGAGACTAAAGGGTGAATTCGTGAGCAATGAGGGTAGCTGTGCTGTGGATTCATTTACAGTGAGGATAACTGTGCTATAGATTCATTTGTAGTAAGAGTTACTTTTCTATGGGATTCGTATTCCATTGGATTAATGTGTTTGCGCCAAAGCTTCGCGTTCTATGTGTCTCAAGGATACATAATGAAGGCTGACAGTTTAACGAGTGAGGGTTCGTCAAGCCACTGAACTCAAAATTCCGAATCAATTAATCCGAACAACTCTATTGACGGCAATACAGCCTGAGACCTACAAAAAGAGGTTATTAGCCGCGCAAGAGCCGCGTTTCCACTACATATGATTCGAAAAAGTACTCGAGAAAAATTTCCTATGTTGAGTTTCGAACCCGTGATCGCAGATTCGATGGTATTTCAATAATTATGTATCAAGTTTAAACTAATTATAAACCAAAGTACTAAACCGCTCCGCCATCGAGCCCCTTCGACTCAGTAGTAGAATTACGATATTTAAATTAACATTCCTATGCTTTAAAGGTGCTTATTGATAACGCAACTGCTAAAGTAGTGCAATAGTTACTTAAGATTCTTTTTAAGGTAGATCTCCTTCCCATTTCCTAAAAGTTTTCATGTTTGAAAGTTAAAAGCCCAAAAGTTAAATTGAGCTATAAATAGAAACTTTATAATGTAAATAAATCAACAATTCCCAATGCAAATTTCAACAGACACAAAGATTAATGACTCGAAAATTATATTTTTTTTCCTCTGCAGTTATTTTTATACTTTTAACTTCTTGTTTTCTTATGAAATTTCTTTTTAAGATCCTTGAAGGATACCACAACATTTTTCTTCTTAAAAAGCTTGAAATTCAATTTTTTTAAGGTTTTTCAGAGTTTGGAGTTGATTTAGATTTTGTATAGAAAAGTCGGATTGCGTCGACTTGACTCCGTACAAAATTCGAGTCGACTTCGAATTCTGAGATTTTTTTCACTTTTCAATATTTTTTCAACTCAAAAACTCTTCAAAAATAAATATTTTCATTAAAAATAAAATTTATGTAAGCATAACGACGCACTCATCATAATTATCAAATTAACACATCTTCTTATCCAAAATAAACTTCAAAAAATGGTTACTGCTAATGATTAAAATAAATATAAATTGCAATTAGCTGCATGAGTGATTAATTCGTGTTTTTTTCTCTTTTCACTTCATTAAATTTAAATAATTTTTATATTTCTTAATAATAAAAGTCGACAGTAGAAGTGAACAAATAAATATATATATTATAAATAAAAACTTTCGCATACTTGCGTATAAAGTTAACAAGACTCATGTTTCATTTCATTAAGCATGTCACATTGAAGGCTTCATCGCATAAAATATGTAAAGAATAGAAAAAAAAGTAAAGATAATAAACGGAAGTAAAGGGAATGAAAATTTATATCTTAAAGGAAACAAATGAAATAAGCTAATGACGTAAAAAGGAAAAAGTAGAAATAAATGGAAAAATAAGAGAAAAAGGAAGTGGTTTAAAGGTGGATGTGGGTAGTAGTGAGCGCAGTGGAATTCTTTGGAATTTTAAAGGGTTGTGGAATTTTTAGATTTTTATAGTTAGGATTTTAAATTCTGAGATCAAAATGTACAGAACCCGGAGATCAATCCGGGGATTGAACACCCTAGTCATAGCTGTCTATTGCAGTGATCCAGGAGGGGAGTCAAAAATATTTTTAACGGGTTTTGAGATCTTTATTTATCCAACGTCAAAATTTGGGAGACGATTTGCGATTTTGCTTCGAAAAACTTGCAAAATGAAGAATTTTTTACATTTTTGGGGAGTTTGTTCTCGAAGTCTGATCCCCCAGTACCCTCCAGATAGGCCCCTACAGAGAATGAAGTCAAGTCGAATTAATGACTTCGAATTTTCTCCAAATTGACTTAAGACGACTAGAAGTTTGCGACTTCAACATCGAGTCTGTAGGAGTCAGGGATGTATTCCGAGGTGAAGAAATAAAGTGGGGGTGGATAGTTGCGGTGTGACTGTCCTGTTATATTTATTACTTATACGTTATTATCCCTTGCATTTATTACATTATGTTTCCATCCCATGTATTTATAGAACCTTAAGTTCAATAATTGAACATTAAGTTCAGTGTGTTCTTTCCTCTTGCGACGAAGAGTCATAAGGTCGACAATTGTAGGTTTTCTACATTTATTTATACATTTATATTCATTATATTATATTTATCCTTGTAGCGATAAAATCGCGCCAACACTCAGAAGTGAGTAGTTCCACCAAACCAACCGAAATAAACGATTTAGACATTATTTGCGGAGTTTTTATTATCACCATGTGGAGCTATTGATTTGATCAAGTCGATCACAATTACTCCCACATTATTTTATCGAATTTTTTCGCACATTTCATCACATCAATGAAAGCGAGTGTCGAATAGCCGATATAGCTTAAAAATTTTCACGAAAATTCGATTTAATTTTACAACATTGAATTATTTTATCGAATTTTGTTCTATTCGATAGTTAGCATCGAAAGCAAGTGTCGAAATCTCGATATTGCTTGGCAGTGGACAAAATTCAAGATTTTCGTCGCATCGTGAAAGTAACCTGTAAAAATTTTTCGGACTTTTACAAAATTGACAATTTTCTTGACTATATTTTGTGCCGTATTTTATTGGACAACATTTTGTGTATCTCAAAGGACCAATTGAGGAAGATCCAGCAGAAGCAAGTTGCCGAGAAAGCCAAGTCTTCGCGTGATTATTTCGTGGTAGCTATTTTTACGGAGGGACAAATTGTTTGCCATGTGTTTCAATGTTTAAGCCATCATAGTGCATCAATTGTCACAACAAGCGCCATTACTCAAGTGTCCGCAGTTGCTTTATGCTATTGGACCTGCTGGAATTGAGAAACTCACTATTTGTGAGTCAAATCCGGATGTCATTAGTCATTTTATTATTCAGCTGTTGTGAGTATAGCATTCGTCCAGCGTTCGGTCATTTATAAGAGCAAAACCATCAACCGTTGCATCGCCATCGTCAAAGTCTATCAAGAGACTATGTTTGCATTTGTATGGCATCGAAGCACCACCGTATATTTGCCGATTCAAGGATTTATTTGTCAAATTAACTCACATTTGTGGTTCTCAAGTATTTTTTCGCCTATATTCTAATCATTTAAATACAGCAAATCGATTTATATAAGATCCAGTAAGCAACTTTCATTCTAATCGTAGCATTTTATCAATGCGCGATCCAGAAATGATTTTTTGTTTTACGTTCATCTTCACTTGGGACAAGCGTAAAAGTCGCAAATCGTATTCAGCACAACTATTGGACAACGGAAGCCGCATCGTATCAAGTATGCTGTAAAAGTTCATAGAAACATTATTTTTTCAACAATGAGTGCTGAAACATCCAGGACATTTTAACCGCCATCAAATTTTCAAAACTCAACGGTCATTGAGATTTTGAATTTATGTTATCGTTAGTTCAAAATTTGAACTACAGCAGAACAACAACAAAAAATATTTTTTCGTGAGTGAAAAAAATGTTAATTTAATGAAATTGTCACTATTAGCTGTGAAATTTCATCGTAATTAACATAATTAAAGTCAAGACAAGTCGTTGAAGTGGAGGAAGCATCGATTCATCATCAAAATACCACTGGAAGTGATATTTTTATTTTCAATTTGAAAGTTTTGCCGAAATTTTTACTGCAGCAGTCATCATTTTCTGCAAGTATTGCTAAGTTTAAGCAATCTATGCATATAAGTGACTATCATTGCATCATTTTCGAGATCCTTAAGTGCAGAAAGTCATCAGTCAATGCCTGTTTAGTTTCCTGCCATGTGGATGTTGTCAACAAAAGTCTGCAGACATATTTAGTGAATATTTTGAAATATTTGGCATTAAGCTTCATCATATATTTTCAATTGAGACGATAAGAGTTCAAATTATATAATCTGCGTGAGAGAATCGAGACTTTGCAACAAAAGAAGAAAATTACTTTCTTTTACATCAATCTTAGCAGTCTGGATGAAGTTATTGTCTGGTTCAAGACAATTATGTCTCATCACATCATCTCAATTTCATGTATTTGGACAAAAGTACTTGTCAAATACATTCAATCATGTCATCATCGCTTCATATTAGAAGTCACATTATCCGAAATTGATTCGAGTCTTCATTTAACTTTTGACGTCTTGCTGTCGGATTCACACAATTTATTGCCAGTACTTCGTGAAGTTCCTGTTAGTCATCAACAATTACTTAGTGAGCTGATATACATAATTGCAGCTACAATTAGTAATTGAGATCCAGATGAACTGTCCAAGTCAACGCATGCATTTATTTTATAAGATTTTTGTTCTGTATTTTTATATATCAATTGACAGTTGTTATCAACATATTTGTTCATTTTAACATTGATCTCCAGAAGCCAGGGATTATGAGCTTGATTGATTGGAGATACTTTGACAGATCAAGCATCCCTTGTCGCCAAGTTATAGTCGCATTATGGTATTGACAACAATTGTATAAGAAGGGACAGAGGCCAGTCGTTATCATATTTGTCTGGTCTAGCGCGCAGAGGAGGGACCATGTGACTGTCCTGTTATATTTATTACTTATACGTTATTATCCCTTGCATTTATTACATTATGTTTCCATCCCATGTATTTATAGAACCTTAAGTTCAATAATTGAACATTAAGTTCAGTGTGTTCTTTCCTCTTGCGACGAAGAGTCATAAGGTCGACAATTGTAGGTTTTCTACATTTATTTATACATTTATATTCATTATATTATATTTATCCTTGTAGCGATAAAATCGCGCCAACACTCAGAAGTGAGTAGTTCCACCAAACCAACCGAAATAAACGATTTAGACATTATTTGCGGAGTTTTTATTATCACCATGTGGAGCTATTGATTTGATCAAGTCGATCACAATTACTCCCACATTGCGGTATATTGGTTGTAGCTCAATTGCATTTAGTGTGTCGACTTCGAAATCGGGTCAAAAAGATCCCGAGATTTTTTCCGGGTAGTATGAAGGAAAGGCGGGGTTCGGCTGTACCCTGAAAGAATCTCAATTGCATTTTGAATCCTACTACTTAACACTTCCCCAAATAAATACTTTTAAAACTTTTAAAATATCGAAAACTTCTAATTTTTCAATCAATAAGCACTCATGACTTCATAATAAATATTGCAAAAATCCAAATCTGACTGTCAGAATTTTCATAATTTATTAAACCAAAAGAAAAAAAAAATCTAAATCTACCGGAAAATCCGAAAACAATTTTTTCATCACTCACATAAAAAATCACGCTAAAATAAAAAGTGAGGAAAGAATTCATAAATTTTATCTTAACATTTCTTTCATTTACTTTCGCAACCATCAAGACTTAGCGGGGTGGACGGAAGAAAATATTTTGTTGGTTATTTATTGCGGAAATTGCGTATCATAATGAAGAATTATGCTTTTGTTAAGTTGTAACCTTGAGCCATCACGAGAGAGTAAAGTAAGTTAATATAACGAACAAAAACGTCATGAAAATGTTTTTCCGAGGAAGCATTGCAATGATAATTTATATATATTTCTTTTTGTTATTTATATGCACCATACAAAGGTCGTTATTCATACTCATATACAATATCCATCTCAGGCCGTCATAAATGGTTAAAATGCCTCCCTCATTTTCTGACAGGTAAAATGGTGCTCACTGGTCTGTGCACATTTGCTACATTTGCTTTCATTTCAAGCTCTTTATACCGCATTTTTGAAGAAAATGATGTTTATAACCTCACTTTGATCGGCTGGCTGGCTGAAGCTCGAGATCTCAGCAATCAGATGTCGTAGAGACTTCTGGTTTGAAGCATTAGTTCCATTCCATCAAGTTTCTGGCTTATCACTTAGTTTGGTAGCTTAAAACCATGATTAAATGCTTTAAATAATGATTTTTTTAGTTTTCCATACAAAAAAATCACGTGGTTTAAAGCCTTTAATAATTTTGAATTTTTTTCAACCGTTAATTTTCAAAAAAAAAAAAAAAAAAAATTAAAAAATGCGCTGAAGTCGCTCGATAAGGTCGAGAACTTTCATAATTTATTTTTTGAAACTTTCATGATTGCCATTACTGTTGATTTTCTTATTTTTCTTCTCTCTTCGTGCGCAATGTGTAGGCGAACAGAGGCAAACGTTTCATTTTTTATTTTTCTTTCTCACTGGATATCCTTATGACGAGGTCTGCCCATTTAAAGTACTTGAAAAAAAAAAAGAATCACATAAATTGCAATTACCATCTACACAATATACAATGACTTGGTAGATTGCGATGGGATGAGGGAAAAATGAGAATGAAAAGGTAAAACAAAAGAGAGTTGAATAATCATTTAAATGATGACAGGAAACATTTTTCTACATTTTATGCATGTAGTTCCATTTTAATTCCGCTTAAGAATTTTTTTTTTATTCCCATTCATTTTTTTTTTATTCGCTTTCTTACTCTCAATGAAAGTGGCTCAACATTAAAAGCGTTTAATGCTAATAAAAATTAATGTTGAGAGAAATTGCTCAGGCACATGTAATCCTGAAGGAGGTACTGTGAAGATTTTAATTGTTTTGTATATTATTCACATCAAAACTTGAGATATCTGCTGGGATTTTTTTATTAGGGATGTTAAATTGTGTCTTTAGTACGCTGTTTAGACTGTACCGCTATACAACAGTGCCCCGCCGACTTTTATCGAATTGTCATCAAGCACATGTCATTTGCGGCTTACAACCAAGATGCCGTGACACAAAAACACTAGTTTAGGGGATGAATGGCTACACAATTCCTATACCCAGGGATTTAGTCAGGGGAGTGAGCTTTAGAGGGGTCAAGTCTCCTCCCCCAAAAGGCTTTCTGGCTATACGTCCCTGCCAGTATTCTTCATTTTAGACGAGCTAAATGTTCGATGTTGCTTTGCAAGAATTGGACTCTAATAATGGCCTATCAACGACATGTCTTTAGGAATGCATTAGTAAGAAGGGTATAGAAAATATGTAATTTATATATGGCACTTTGATATATAGTCAAGTAATCCCCGATAGCTCAGTGGTAAAAGCATGCCACTGAAGATCATTGCATCTTAGGTTCGAGTCCCACTCGAAATCCATTATCTGGAATTATACTTTTCCCATATAAAGTAAATAGGTGGATGGGATAAAGTTATGGATGAAATATAATAAAAACAGCATGTCAACGTTCGTTTATTATTATTCCTTTCATTGCAATTTTATATTCTTTTATGAGGCACAACATCCATGAAAGAAAAAGGAAATCATTTCTGCTAAAGATGTGCTGAATCTTATTTTTTATATTTTATTCTCATTCTTCTATGATGAAAATTCACCGCTTTTTTGATAACAATGTCTACACACAGTAAGTAGTAATAAAATGAAATTTACGGTATATTTCGTTTTTCCATTATGTTATCTTCCGCCTCTCCTTCGCATCATATTCCAATGCTTTTGAGCTACCACTAAGAATATTGTAAATCTCTTTAATAGCCTATGGTTAAAAGAGCGATATTCATTCAGTTAATGTTTTCCTTTTCATGTTCAAGGTTCAAGGAACTTTCATTTTTTGCTTCGATTCTCTTTTATGCTTGCTTTGTTTCCACTAAGACAGATTAATGACTTGATGGACTGACTGATTGACTGATAAATTGACATAAAAATGAAAAGACGAACAAAAAATTCTATTTCTTATGTAAATCTGTTTATAGAGCTGGTGATGGATAAAGGCAGACGATAAAAATGGAAATGAAATTGTATTTTTGACATAAAGGACAAGCGACGAAATTGATTTAATTAAATAAAGTAGCAGACTTATTTTTAAAAATATTTATAAAGTCTCTAATCCTGGTCGAATCTCCCCTCCTACACTTATTGACATTCCCAACTTGAAAATTCGCTACATAGCCACAGTCATTGTCATTGTCAAGGTTGAGTGTTGTTCTTGAAAATGAATCCCATTAAAATGTTGGCTCATTGCCTATACATTCTTCATTCTTTTCATCCTTCGACATTGAATATCCGCAAACCACTCATTGCTGCAAATTTCTCTTGATTCACAAATAAGGGAAGACAGAGAGTGATTAAAGTGCCGACAACGATGATGCATGAAGTATATTGAATGCATGAACGGTGAATTTTGTTTGCAATATCGACTGAAAAAGTAATGACAAACATATTGAAAAAAAAAAAATAATCGATTGTGACATGCTGTAGTGGTATGTAAAATAATTAACAAACATATCTGACTGAATTTAAATTCAAATCGATCGGAGTCACGTGATTGAGTAAATAATAAGTTGAAAATGATAGTTTATAATGAAAAACAACATTATTATTAGTCGGTGTGATGCATGTTGTCACTTTACGTGTGAGGTGCATCGAATTGAACTAGTCGATACGAGGAAAACAAGAAAAGTTGTCAAAACAAAATGTAGTTTAGAGCTTAAATGCTGGGATTAGATGTTGATTTGTTTATTTATAAATATTTTGTTGTATTTTCAACTTTCTGGAAAAATAACAGACAAGGCGTCCTTTGTTCTCTGTTGTTTAAGTCGCTAACTAGACTTCCCAGTCTCACAGTATATCCGGAACGCTTGACCGTCCATTCTCTATGTCGTGAAAGGCTGAACCTAACTTCTATCAAGCTCCAACAAACCAAATTCTCAATTCATACACCAAAAAGCCTAATTTATGCCATAACCATCGACAATTTTCCATGCATTGCACAAAATTGAAATCCTTCATCAGAAAATAACTGTGAATTTGTCAGCTGTTGTCAGAATCATGCAAAATCGTTCAACTTTTGTTGCCATTCACCTGACAATAATACATTTTAACCCTGAATTTCATGCTCTTGATGCACATTGCTATTTGTTTTTAGGGGATAATAAATATTTTTTTCTTATGTAAAAAAATTTGTACTAAATTAAATTATCATTAATTAAATGACACTTCATTGTAATAATTATTTTCAACACAATAAATATGACCCAAACGTGTTGCATAAAATTAATTCAATTAACTATGCAAATTGCATGAAAATGTATGTATGTATGAAACAGAGTTGGTTAAAGGTGGGGTGGGCAACCTGGTGAAGGGGTCATCGATGGAAACGGGAACTTGCAAGGGTTGTCTGTCGAAAATTCGCAACAAGTCGGTTTTTGACGGACTTTCGTCCATTATATCTGATACCGAAACAGCACAACGTGTTCGCTAGACATGTTGTCGCCGAAGTTTCTCTGACCGGATCTTGATGGTTGAATTGCCCCGTTTGGAATGCATACCAACTCTGCTTCAAATATACATATTTCATAAAAATATAAAAAATTAGCTGGTGTACATTTGTGTGCTCGCTAATGTCGCTCCATTAGTGTCCATAATGTAATAAATTTACAATATGTAAATTCTGTTTACTTTTTTTTACTGTTTTCTTCGTCGTCATCATAATTGATAAACGTGTAAAGTAATTCATAAAATAGCATGTAAAACAATTACTTACTTTGTTGTCGTTAATTTTTCCAAGAAAATCACTTTCCTTTAGAAGCAAAAAAAATTTAATAATTCGTATCAAAATTAATTAAGCTTTCGGTGTGAAATTTTAATTGCTTTCAAAAATGGATTTTTTTTTTTTTTATCAAAATGATGAGTAAACGTTTGCTGAGTTTATCTTTTGTGAAAAAATTCCTTTTCATCAGATTCGTCTTTATTTTGTGAACGAGGACAATGAGAAAGGTGGGTGGTTTTAATTAAGTCTTTAAAGAGACGTTTGTTTGCCTTAAAGATTATGTCTTTGAAACTGAAAAGGAAAGTTGTGGACAGAATTTGATTTTTTGAAATTCTTTGATAGTCTTGTGGTGTCTGAAAAGAGTGGAATCTGGGGCATCGAGCCATACTTAGAAGGGCTTTGCGAAGTCTTGATTTCGGTTAATTTTCGGGATTTCGAGACTCGAGAATTCTTCAAGTGAATTATTCGAAGTCTGATCTGGTATCGACAAACTCAAACTTCGAGATTGAGACTTAAGAGAGACGGTCTTGAGAGACCAATAATCCATAAACGATTCTGTTAGTTCTGATACATAGTTAGGTCCTCTGTAGCCTAGTGGTTAAGCTACCGTTGTTATTGTGACAAGTCATATCGATTATGAATAAGTCTAATCATTTTTGACATTTGACTAAATTTATGATTCTAGATATCTTTTGATAGAATTAAGCTCTGAATTGTAGAATAGAATAAACTTAGCTACAATCTTAAAAATAAATTTATAGTCATAAATTGCTCAAAATTCTTTACAATAAATTCACATAAATCCTAAATCGAAACCCTATTCCATAAGATGATAAACAGCCGTAATTTTTGTCACATTTGCCTTTAAAATCTTGATAAAAAAAATTCTCATAAAATATTTTTATTATTTAATACTTTACGCATAACATGTACATCACATATATGTACATTTTCTCATCATTATATTCCCATATATTTTCGGTACATGCTTCATATTTACTTTACTTTAGTATAATCCTTAAAGTTGGAATTTCTGTTGAAACGTGCAAAAAGCTCTCGAACGTAAAGTGTGAAAAAATAACAATAAAGTGTAAGATTTGTTGAATATCACGTACATATAGATGCATATAATGAATTAAATAAACGACTCTAAATTTTTTAAATCACAATTTTTAATTTCTCTCGGCTTGTCTGCCTTCTACTGTCATTAAAATGTTCAGCATTGTGTCAAATTATCGATTTTTTACACTGAATTCAATACGGAATGTGCACTTTTTGTCAATGCCTTTTCCGTATTGATTCGTCCGATGTTGAATATAAATGTTTTATGAAATTAATCAACCTGCAAAAATTAAAACGCCAGCTTTTAATATTTTGCTGTATGTGGGCGGGTTCTCAATGGCCTGAGGTGACGATTTTCATGTTTTTTTCGCTGTTAATTTATTAAAGCTTGTTAAAAAAGATTAAAAAAGAAAATTGAGAACATTATTTTTATGGTTATTTACTTGGCTGTTAATTGTGTGATATATATGGATAGTAGATTCTTCCTTGAAATTGACCTCTGTTGGGATAAAATGCAAATTATTTTAATAGACATTGTTGCTAAGAATGTGCCTGACCATTTGACGTTAGTGACTCTAATTAAGTACTGAATTATTGAATATGCCACTAATTAAATTAATCAAGTTTTAATTGGAAATTTTCAAAAGTATTGTGTCTAATGCAGTGGTGGGTAAGCTGTTTTGTGGTTATGGTACACGTCTGCAGAGGTGTAGCCAGAATTTAGGAGATGATAAGGATATAGGGTGGATGGGTTTGGTGTTTCGAACCCAAAAATTGGTTTGGAGAGGGAGGGTTGACCCCCATCCCAAATACCCAAATACCTTGCATCCGGGCTTGCATAGCCCGGAATGCACCACAAGGAGGTGAAAGTAGGTACTACTTGGGTAGGTTAGGCCGAAGGGCGTTGAACACCTGTATTGTGCACCTCCTCCAACCTCTACCAACTCCCTTCCCCTGCACCTCAGTCATATACGTTATTTCTTGTCGAATCCAGGTTGTCCAGGTTGTACAGGTTGCCCACCACTGATCTAATTACTTCTTAATCACTAATCTAATTAACTCAGTCAATATCAATTAATTTAAAGAGAATAATCAAGACAAGCATTGATTGTCATGAGCAAATACTTATCCTTAATATTAATTCACACCTCAAGCACAATATCCTCATCAACTCGCTACACGAGCTCTCTATCGATTTATTCAATATTTTTATGACAATGATAAACATGTCGAATGAGCCATACTTTAATTTATTTTATCATGGCCAATCGAATGAAAATGCAGTAAAAGATAAAATAATAATAATTTTAGATCGATTAAGACAAGAAAGAAAAGGATGTCGGCAATAAAAAGAAAGTACGAAAAAAATGATATTCTTTTTATTATACAATTTTGTGAAATTTTTAGATATCCACTTAAGTACATCGATGAGAAATGAGAAATTACGCATTAATTTTTTATGATCGTCAATTGATGGACATTAGGAATAAAAAAAGGTACTTTGGGAATGAAGAGAAATTTTTTTTGTGAATTAATATGAATTTTATATGGAGGGATATCTGGCTAATCTGTCTGAGATGATGAAGTTACATCGTTGTGACTTCAGCTTTAATTTTACTTCACGGAAGCGTTCGTAAAGTATGTGACGCTTAGGGATAGAGAATGAGATAGGAATGCTTACAATCTGTCTAAATAGTTTACATTTTGGGACATATTTTGTAACACTACGGAAGGGCGAAGGGTCTAATCAGAATCCACTTCCTTACTTCGCTGATCGTACAGATCTATTGCAATCCATGACCTCCCTTAGACGTCTTCGGCTCCGTCTACCAATTACCGATACCAAATAACATGGCATCAGCTTACTAACAACTTAGATCCGAATACCACAAATCGGTTAATCGATCCGAATATCGGAACTAGCATGCTTCTGGTTTTGAATCGGATCCGTCACCAAGTCAGAGTCACACTGGCATTGTCCTAGATTCTTGAGCAATTAACCGATTTGTGCTACATATTCCAGTTTTTAAACACTTTCCTAAGTGTTACGTAATCACCGAACGTCCCCCAAATGTCAACATCTGCTCATCCTCTAGCAAGTCCATTCTAAAAATTAGATCCACCCACCTAAAACATTTCGGACGTTATAAATGAATTACAATGTTCTAATTTTAGTCAATTTTACTAATTCATAATAAATCCTTTCATAATTCATCTCATTGCCTCAAGACAACGTCAACCTACGTCTAGAAACTCACATTGTTCCTAATTTTTATCATAAAATGATAAAATGACCTACTTTTGATAAAGAGACCAGCAATCATTAACGACTAAAAGTCAATTTCATAATCGTCCTTAGCCAGAAAAAATATCTTTTTTGCGTAAAAAAAGGGCAACAATTTTTTTTGCGGTCTAGCGGAAAATGTCAATAATGAAGGTCGAGCAGCCGCATAAAAAATAAATTTTTAGTATGTCATGAAAAAAAAAAAAAAATAAAATTATTAGACAGCATTAAGTAGCAGCTGATTTATTAAAATGTCATAAAATTATGTACAATAATAATTTTGTGATTTTTTTCTTCTTATTGAGGGTGAGAAAATCTCGATTATGCATATATATTAATGCTTAAATGGTTGCTATGAGAGGCATAATGAAAAAAAAAGTAATCATGTCGTCGTTGTTATTATGATGTAATTGACCATGAAACTCAAACAGAAGTTGATAAATAAATTTTTGCATGACTTTTTTTGTTACTGTTTACATTACTCCTTCAACAATCGTGTGGCGATTGTTGTGGGTAAAGTGAATATGAGCTTCCTTGTGGCTGCTGCTTGATGAGCAATTAATCAAAGTTGGAAAGGGGCCGTTTAGTTGTTATGTAACGCAGGGGTGGACAAATAAGCAGTGAAATAGTGGAAATGGTCTAGTTGGTTAGCAAGTCGGACGATTGACTCAAAGGTCCTGGGTTCGAACCTAGGGAAAATGTAAAGGTCGGGTCCTTCAGTTCGGTCCCATTCAAACTCAGTTTGTATATTCGAACGTTGAAATGTGGTAGTGTTGCATTGATTACACTGGATCATGCAGCAGATTTTAACTAACTGTCCTTGGGTCACTCACAACGACATTTAATCCATTTCATGTTCATCACATCGAAATTGTGGCATTTATTACATTTGCATTGACAATAGTAATAATAATAATAATAATTTATCCGAAGTTCAATCACATTATGTAAAAAAATAATTTGTTTTACTGTTGAAGATTTGATGGATTAACGATCTAAAATTTGGTCAATCAAGTAAAGATTTGCAATATTCAGCCTTTGTTTGTATGTGGATAGGTCTCTTAAAATTAAGCCTCGACCAAAATTGTACATGTAACTACATCACAGTGATGTGCACCGCGACACACAGGTTGTCCATCACTGATGTAACGCAAAAAATCACTTTTTGGACCGCTCCCTCTCTTGAAACCCCTTTTTTGAAGTGTCACAAAGTCTCAACCATCCTCCAGCCTTCCCTAGCCCCACGTAATAAGTAAACGACCCCAGAAGACAGAAAATATATAAAATTATGAGAGCATCATGAAGAAATGAGTAAACAAAATCATTAGTCAGATGAAAAAAAAAAAATTGGGTTAACGATAATTGTGATGAATTGATAACCTATTGTGATATTTATTTATTTGCTAAGTTTGCAATTGCAATAAGAGAAACTCAAGACATATTGTTGAAATGACATGATCATTCAAAAAAAAAAAAGTATATTGTGAAGTCGATAAGTGAGATATTGCGGTACGTATTAGGAAATATAATCAAAGAACCAAATTAACAAGTTTTTGTAACCACAAAAAAAATGATTTCATTTGGCTTAATTTGAAATGGTTAGAAATTTATCAAGGTTTTGGTGACTTGCGACAAATTTTGTATGCAAGAACTGTAGGCCGAATTAGTATGCGTTCTAATGTCAGATTCCGAGCAGCACAATGCGATGAACCCCAATTTTCACTATAAATGGATCGAAATTGCCCGTCACGTGCAGTCAAGGCAACCTCGCGTTTCGCATTGTAATACGATGTAACACGTGACGGCACGTTGTGAGCCTCAGAGAACTCGTTGTGCTCCTCGGTAGAACTCAGCCTGAAAAACGATGCTAAATGAAAAACAAGATTGAAAATTCTCCTTATCATCATGTCAATAATACAGTAACTATGGGGAAAGTTACTAAGCGGAATCGAAAATGATTTGATGGAAAAAAAAAAATTTCTACATTTCGAATTTGAGAACCTGATAAGGGTTTGTTTTCTTTATTTGTTGTGTAACAGATATGTATATAATGATTAGTGTTGGTTTCGCTTTCAATGTTATTCTTATTCATTTTGTTTTCTGTTAACATTGATGGACTTTTGATGTAACGAGTTTTTGTGGTGTTATCTACTAAGTATGTTTTAATGACATAATTAAAATGCATTGATTGATATGTTATTATTTATTAGAAATTTTTGTTGCTTTAATAATAACTGGTGCTGTTTTGAGTGTAAAAAACATTAGTAATTCACAGGTTAATCAGAATAATGAGATCTAGACAGAGTTTGTAAGAATTCTATACATTAGAATTAGGAGCTTTTGAAATCTGATACAAAGACTAATAGCTTTTTAAAACGATACTAAATTTCCCCGGTTTGAAATTGGGCGAGACCGCGACTTTGAAAGATTTTCTTGCAACCTTGGTCTGTAGGTCCCAATAATTAGTCAAAACCTAGACTCCGGGAAACCCTAACTAAAACGGTTCGTGGCTATTAGTTTTTTAAAAAGTTAAGATACGCCAGATTTCTGCAATTTGTAGACATACAGTTCATAATGAGAACCACTTGTCTGATTACATCTGTCTGAAGTCTATAAAGGTGTTGCTGTAACTAGATACCGAAATACTAAGCAAATCTAACTTTGAGCTACTATGGCTCACTTACTCGGGCAGCACGATGCGTCGAACCACATTTCTAGCTAAAGAAATAACTCGAAATCAGCCGTTACATTGCCATAAGGGCAAGTTCGCGTCTTGACATTAGTACGGCGATGAAGCGGTGTCCTAGGGAATATATTGAGTTGCTCGAGTTATTCCTAGTCATTCAAGGGCACAATACAGTCGGTAAAACGCTGTTTCGTAGCCGCTTGAATAGTAAGACGTGCGGTTGCCCAGACTGCAACATGACGGCCGTTTTTGGTCCATTTATTTGGCGAAAAATGGAATTCGATGTACTCTTATGAAACATTTATGACGTTATGTCTCTGCTATTAGTCAATTAAAATTCTCGTCAAATTTCCACTCAACTTACTTCATATTACAACAAAACTATAAAAAAAAAGTTTTTCTCATCCAACAATATTCTCTCCTCTGATCTTCACTTATCTCATTTATCAAAGCCACAAAAAAAAATCGATTATTTTTTTTCTTCCTTCTTCTTTTTTCCTTATTAGCATTTAATAAACGAGATAGCAAAAAAAAGCAATTTCATTGTTCCTTACATCTACGCATCTCTTTTACAACTAGTCTTATTTCATTTCATGCTTAATCAAAAAAATACATTTTTTTTTTGTGAAAGTTTAATTTCTTATTTTTTCATTGTCATAGAAACATTATGAGATGAGAGTGTATCATCTGACACGATAGAGACAAAGCCTCAAAAAAACAACAGAAGATTGTTTGTGATTTTTGTCTTTTCATTTTTTCTCCATGTTTCACTTTCGTCTTTTTTTCCAATTTCTTTCTGTCTTGTCACCAAAAAAAACAAAAAAGATAATGAAAATCGATAAAGCGATTAGTGTCGAAATATTGAGTTTAGCTACTTGCATACATGCCGTCTTTTGTGGATGAGTATAAGGAACAAAAATTTGTGCTTGAATCATGAATTCACCCAAATGTCGTCATTTTTTATATGGATTCATATAACTATAAATATATGTTGAATCTGATAATCGATTCGTATGTCGACAGTTTGAGTTTACTGAAGTGAAATTGAAATGATTTTTTTTTTGTGAGTGACGACAATTTCTCAATTAAGGTTTAAAAAAAAAAAGATTTTTTTTTCTTTTATCGAAAATTGCTCTTCTAATGCTTAAATGGATTCGATTATTATGTGGGTGTCAATAAAAAAAACGAATTCTTTGATAACAAATATTGCGAATTTCTTTACTGAAATTTAATATCGTTTAAGGGAATGTTTGGAAGTTAAGTAACGTTGTAAAAAGCTTTTTTAAAACCCAATCAGGAGACCGGCTCAAGAGCGTCGTCAGACTTTCCTCTCAACCGCCATTCTCCTTTTTCAGAAAAAATTCTTCAATTTGTTAGGATTTTTCGTGAAAAAAACCTAAAAACCTCTAAATATTTGTGATTTGTACAATAAAATTTTAAAGCAATTACCCCTTCCTCCTCTTATTTCTGACTACTTCCCTGGACCCACCTCCCCCCAAGTTGAGACTTTGAAACAAAATCATGAACCAAAACTTAAACCAAGTCACTTTTCACTCCTTCCATAACTCGAAGCCGACTCGAGTTTTGTGTGGAGTAGAGTCGACTTCAGTCGACTTTTTCTTCCAAAATCCAAGTCGACTTTTCCTTACAAAATCCTAGTCAACTTCGAGCTCTTATTCCTTCTAAGCAAGTCCAAGCGTTTCCTTATGGAGTCGTTCTCTTATTACGTAACGCTCTTAGGAAGAAGGGTGGAAGGCAAGTGGAGGGGTATATCAAAAACCTTGCGTTACCAATCAATTAATCGACCCCTGTGACGTATTTGCGTCTCTAAATTTGGAAACATTCAATTCATGATGATGATAAAGAAAATTGTAAAAATTTCGATAAAAAAGTGAAATTTCTATCAATTTAATAGAGCGTATCGATAAGGGGCTAATCACTCATTACTTTCAGGGAGGAGTGGGCGTAAATCTGATTTGAACAATGGAAATTCCGAGAGTTTCATTGTTCATTATTGAGGAATTTCGTTATTCTGTGATGTGAAGGCCTCCTGTCTGCTGCGGCATATTTGAGTATCCTCAAATTTCTTTGAAAACGACATGAATCATATGCCGTGTGCGCTTTTGTTTGTGGCTTACCACCGTGCCGTGACATGCCACAAAGACGTTTGACCAACACTGCTATTACGTAACAAGCGAACAGTCCCTAAGATTTTGTTCCTGAGAATATTTGTGTATATATTCGATGAAATATTTCGCTATCATGATTAGTGAAAAGTCGAAAATACCAAGTGTAACTGCTCCAACATAAAAAATATTTATTCTGCACCGCAATAATATTCGCATTAATTTTACTTCACACTGAGTGATTTTAACCCTCGCAAAAAGAATTTGCATACAAATAGGATTGAAAATCGCAAGTAAAATAGTCGAAATTGAGTTTTAGTTGTTTAAAGCGCATTTTTAAGTTTACATAAATTTTTAAAGCTGAACATTCCTTTCAACATCTCACTTAACTACTTCACCTGACTACACAATCGCATTTTTATGTCACAAAACTGAGCTCGAAAGAAAAGAAAAAAAAAAATTTATGCAAATTAAATTTCCATCTTCTGCATTTTGAGTTCAATATATCATACAGAATATAAAATGACTTGACTACACACAAATACGTCGGAAAAAAAGCATTTTTTTCTTCACTTTTCTTCATCCACAATGTCTTGCAGAAATTTCTCATGAGATATCATTGAGAGAGAAAATGTAATTTTAAATGAAAAAAAAGAAGCAAAAAAAAAAAAAGTTGACGGCTTGTTATTCTTCAGATTTTCCACACACTTTACACATCTAAACATTCCCCTAATGAGTGTAAATATCGTCATCATAATCAGCAGCAAATTATCTCTTCTTAACGAAAAAAAAAACGCGATTAAGCAATCGTACCCGATATGTACAGAATGACGGAGATGAAGATATGAACAAAAAATCTATGCAATTTTGCAAAAGAATCATTCATCACGATGATAGATTATCATTATTTCATTATAGACTTTAGGGGGTCGTTCAGTTGTTATGTAACTAAACTTCCACTTACGCTCCCCAAAAGTTGAGGTTTTCGACCCGGTTCGCACCCATCCCTCCTGTTCTGTTGGAATCTGTATTTCTTGAACTCGCTCAATGAACTACTCTTCCATAAATTCCAACAAAACCTCTATTTTTTCATTGTTTGACACGTATCGAGCACACCTACTTCCCCTTCCCCTCGCTTTTCCATACTTCTTCTTTATCAAGAACGTTACGTGCCGTTACGTGGTAAGTGCACGGCCCGGTCCCCCTTAGGGGAAATATTCTTCAATTTTGTAGCAGCTATAGTAGTGTCGGGGACGGGGAATGTTCTAAAAACTATTTTTTCACATAAGGGGCCGTTTACTTATTACGTTACGCAAAAAAACGAATTTCTAGACCCCCCTCGTTACAAAATGTCCATGAAAATTTTTAGTTAAGGCTGTTACAAAATCGCAGACCCCCTCCCCCATAAAAATCGAACATAATAAGTGAACGGCCTCTAACGTAATAACCAAACTGTCCCTTTATCATTCTGTATGAATTTATGCTTGGTACATGAATCTATCAACTTTATATGCTTTCTATGTAATACATTTGCAAGCGTATGACCACATATTCTGCATGTGAGTCAACTATACGTGTATGTATGAGCTTATGTTGATTGTATGAATGTATTATGCTTATATGAGAGTATATTGTGTGGGTAAAAGTTACTTTTTTTTATTTTTGGGTAACTTATTTACATTTTGGATCTAATTTGACTGATTGAATTTCCCCCACGATATATGCACATGGGTCTAATTTTGTGTGAATTTATATATATGTCCGCATGTGCCTGTATAAACAATTTCGTGTACATGCTCTCGTAGATGGGTCAATCTCTTTCTGTTTTGTGTCTGGGTGGATAATGTACAAACCAGATTAATTTTGATGTGTGTATGGTTGGATAAACCTCAGTTCTTGTGTATAGGTCAAAATGAGTTTCATATGCAAGAATCTTAAGAAATTTACACTCAATCTTAATGAATGCAATTTCTCAGCATATATATCCATGACTGTTTTTCTGTGTATGTAGGTGCATACCATTTATATCATGAAAATGCAGTCATAAATACAATGTAATAAAGTCGAATTATTTACTCAAGAGAAAGAGCGAAAATTGAGCGAGATAAATCAACCGATTGCTTGACATTATGGAAAAAAGCACATGGGCATCCTCACAACAAGTTTATTTTTTGCATGTCACATTGTTGAAGGTCTATAGACCCCAAAAAGCAGCATCAATGCTTCAGTTATGAGGAAATTTTAAGTGATTCGTGAATTGGGAAATTTTAAAAGTGAGAAACTTAACATTGGTATTGTAATGAAATCGAAAAAAAAAAAATGATAATGCAAAAGTATCGAGTCTAAAACACGACGGTGTAACATGAAATAGACATGTAGCAACAACAACAAATTTTTGTTGTTGTTTCAAATACATGTAGCATATAGGAGAGAAGTGAAATAAATAAAAGTAAAAAAAAAATACAATTTTTATTTTTTTTTTTTTCATTATCTATAATTGTATTGAACAAGCTGCTCACTCTCCTATCCATAATATTCTCTATAACACAACTATCGTATCGTAAATAAGGCATTCAAATAACTCCGTTCAGCGTCTCCGTTGTTTTTTTTTTTTTCTTTATTGTTGTTTATTGAGCGCAACAGTCCAATTTGAGAAGTCGAAGAATTAAGACGTAACCGTGGATTGTATGAAGTTGAAGATTAATTAAAGGAATTTTTAGTGGTTTTTAAAATAAAGAATTTAAAAAATATCTTATGAATTTCGACTTCGCGAATTAAAAGATTAAACTGGAAAAAGTGAAAAAAATTGCCAAAAAATAAAAAAGCTTTCCAGAATTGTGTCTAGACATGATAAAGAGTCATAACTTATTGATTAACGTGAAATTTTTGCGTAAAGTTTGTGAAGTGAAAGAAAAAAGTTATCTTTATTAAATATCCAAGACATAATAGATTAGAAATATTATTATTATTTCTTGTTGTTGTGAGTAAATAAAGTAAAAGATGATCGAAATAGCATGACTGCTACTGATACCACAAGCTGTGACATCCAAAAAAAAAAAATGATGAACCAAATTTTCTATAAAAAGAAAAAGTTTTTTTTTTTGTCTCATGTTGGATATGCCGTCATGATTTGGTTTTTATATACATCATTGCAAGCCGTTGTTGAATTCGGCAAGAGCACAAGTGAATGGAATGAAAAGAATGATAAATTGGCGGTGAATTAAAAACGAATCAATCAACTGAATTGAAAGAAGAATTGAGGAGGAAAAATCGCAAATGTTAAAAAAGGATCTGAACGCAATATTTTTTTATGCTTCATCTCATTCCACTTGTGAAAGTGAAATTGATTTATATGCATTCACCTTTCAAACCATATAATTCTTTACATATTTTATCAGTTTCGACGACTGATCATGATTGAATATAAATTGGTGTATTTCTGTGTGATGTGCAAATTAAATTAGATTTTCTTTTTTTTGTGAAAATTGTGTTCATTAAATCATATTTGTTTGGTTTGATAAGATTTGGCTTGTTATCCGGAAGAGACATGATTTTTAAAAGACTGAACGTTTGAGTCCAGGCCAGTGTGACTCATTGTCCAGTCCAGATTGGAAGAAATTGGGTGAGGCTAGAGACAAATCAACCTGTGAGCTGATTTTTGGCTATTTTAGGTGATTTTCGGTCATTTCAAGCTATTCTTAGCCATTTCAAGCAATTCTCAGACATTTTACGCGATTCTCGATCATTTCAAGCTAATCCTGGCCATTTCAGATGATTGTCGCTCATTTTGAGTGATTCTTAGCCATTTCTAGGGATTTTCGGCCATGTCAGACAAATTCTGATGATACTGGGTGAATTCACGCAATTCTCGGCTATTTCAGGCGATTTTCAATAATTCCAAGCGATTCTCGATCGTTTCAGGTCACTATTGGCCATTTCAGGCAATTCTCAGCCATCCCTGATTCGACAAAATCTCCTAAGCCTAGAATCAACTCGTTCTGTCCTTAATCTTCAGCCATTCCTACGCCATCTGCATTCCAGATCAATTCTCAGCTGAGAGACTTCTTTTTATTTGTGCCAAAAAATAAAATTTATCGAATTCTCGTGACACTTATGTGGTCAAAAACACCTCAATGATATAGGAAATTAAAAAGTTCGATTTTGTTGTTTTGCTTTTGAGGTTTTTTTTTGTGATAGTCATATGACAAGTTCAATGTGACTTTACGACACTTGGTGGTCTTAATTTGTCGATCATATGACTAGAGAAATAGGAAACTTTTAATTAAGTTTCACATAAATTGATTGTCAATTTTTAAAATTAGATAATATTTTAAATTGACTTAAATTAAATGTCGACAATTTTCACAAAAAAATTCCACTTGCACAAGAGAAATTCCAATTTGCATAATAAACCTTTTGGTTGAAAAAATTCTTCTCTCAGTTGCTCTTTCACGTTCTCAAATTAGCATCGCTTGAACTTACAATTCACCATCAATGAGCATAAAGCAATAAAAAAATGTTATTTTTTCTCTCATGCATACTCCAGTGCAGTGGTGGGTGACCTTTTATTTTTTGCGGACCACACCTTCGTGGTGAGATTCGATCGAAATCGCCCACAATGTACAGCTCATGACATTTCCAAAGAAATGTGGCGGCACACTAGTGTGACGTAACACTTATGTTGCGCACCACTGCTTCAATGTATCACGAAAATACCAAAGAAATGTGGTGACACACTAGTGTGACGTGACACACATATTGCTCACCACTGTTTCAATGCTTCACGAAAAAGACCAAAAAAGATTCATTTTCGCCGCAAACATTCCAACTTCTTTCATTCAAATACGTGCCATTAAAAATGTATCAGTAGCAGTTGGCTGTGGCCAGAAATTTCTAGCAACAAAACGAATTTCCATCCAAAATAAAAAAAAATGCATCATTACGAGAAAAGAGCGTAGCAACAGCAACAACAACAACTAGTTACAATTTTTTCTTCCTCTCACTTATGTTGTTTTTAGTTAACACGAAATCAAGCGTATGGTCTACAATCAATATTATGAATAGCGCTTAATATTATTTTTTTTTCAAAAAAAAAAGTGAGACTTTCACATTTTGCTTCGAATAAATTTTTTTCGTTGTTTTTGTCAGCTTTAGTATGACTAAACAGAAAAAAAAAATCTTTTTCTGATCAGTTAATTGAAAAAATAAAAAAATTATTTTCATTGTTATTGTGAAATTTAATTTTAGCGAGATGTTAAAATTCGATTATGAAGTATTATGTGAGCACTATGAACTGTTACTAATCTCATTGTTCGTTCGGCTGACGCTAAAAACTTTTTAACTAGACATCGTAGAGAGCTCGGAATGGTTTTAAAAGATCAGTTCCATAAAGTTATTGCGGCGCCGAGCATTTAAAAGTTTCAAATCAAAGCATAAATACTATAATTAACAATTTTTCATTTTCATAACAACAAAAACACGTTTTTTCGTTGTTTTACAGTGTTTTTCAATGTTCCTAAAATTTTTAACAGTGTACAAAATTTAAATTTGTCATAACCGTTATGTGGTTTTATAAATTATAAAAATCCGTTAAATTATATGGAAGTGACATGGATCCTACTGGATCTTGCTTTGTTGATCTGGAAGTGCCCTGGATCCTCCTGGATCTCGTTTTAAAGATCTAGAAGTGACTTATTAATCAATTACTGATCGCTGGGACAAAAATGCGCTTAAGTCCCTCGATCAATAATACGAGGACTTTTGTAATTTTTTTTCACATGAAAGCTAAAATTGAGAGTAAAAAAAAAAGTAACGGAAAATGTAGTGATGTTTTGAGTTGGGGTTTTCTCGGAGGGAATTTTAATGCTGGGGACTTAATACCCTGCTCCCCTGGGTACATGCCTGCTTCCTAGTTGTACACCAGATCCAGTATGCATGTAATAGATCATTCTAGAAAGTATGAAGCTGTTGTGAATGTACCCCTAGCTAGGTGTCTGCTCCCTATACATACCCTAGATCAATAAAGTATACAAAAAATGATTGGAAAGATTTGGACTAGTTCGGGTTCCCGGTAGCTCCCTTGGCTACTTGCTTGTAAGCTAGATATACCCAATGAACCTTCCTAGAGGGATCTTATTTGACCATGTGTCTGCTACCCAGATACAGGTGCTACCCAGGTCTCTCCTGGTTTCGAATCTCCACTTTAGATGCGCCTTAAATGGCTTGCCTTAGATTCAGTATGTATGCAATAGATCATCATATGTTTTACACTAGATCATGGCAAATTTTGCATTCGATTCGGATTTTGAATGGTAAAGTCGACTCAAATTGATTCGGTTCCACGTAAAATTTATGTCGACTCCGAGAACTGGATCGGCATATGTCATGAGACTGATATTGTCAAATTTGACAAAAAACTCTAAACCACAATACAAATCTACTGCAATTCCATCCAAATGCGCCACAACATTCAACAAAACCAAAGCAAAAACCGCCATTAGTCCTACTTTATACATATTCGCTTGATATTCGCAAATCATACGGAATGAATAAAAAAAAAAAGTGGTTCACTAAACAATCAGTGCACAACAAGTGAAACTTAATTTCATGAATGAATAAATTTGCTTCTACAACAAAAAAGCTCTAATGTGTATTATTAATAATAGATATATATTCAATATTAGTTTTAAGATGATATTTCTACTCTCTCTCGACCGCCACTAAATACAATAAAAAAAAAGTGAAATAAAAAGTTCATTAAACACACAGTCTAATGATTCAGTGAGAAATAAAAGATGAAGAAGAAAT
Source organism: Chironomus tepperi (assembly GCF_022539635.2). Classification (NCBI taxonomy): domain Eukaryota; kingdom Metazoa; phylum Arthropoda; class Insecta; order Diptera; family Chironomidae; genus Chironomus; species Chironomus tepperi. Next base: position 38,007 of record NW_027226462.1, read on the forward strand.
AGGAAAAAAAAAACTTGATATTTAAATGCATTGTGTTATTTACTGACTAGGTGACTGAGTGAATGGGTTTCTGTGATTTTTTTGCCTGCCGCTGCGAATATATAACGTAATATTCTTAAAAAATTTACTACAATAAGATCAATTGCATAAGATCAATTGCGCGTGCTACAAGTATCGGAAATAGCGGTATTTTTTGCCTTTTTTGTACAACAAATTAGACTCTGTTATACATTAATGTGAATTTGTACTAAATTAAAAAAAATTCCTAGTCGTATTTCATAATCTGATTTTTTTTTGGCGGTGTTCACTTAATTTTTGCTGTTTATTTAATCCATTATGAGGCAGAATTAGGTCATATAAAATTTTTTTTATGGCAAAATAAAAAAAATTCACATAATTTTCGCATGTGATCTGAAAATTGAGCACGAGTATTGAGTAACTCTTTATAAATGAACTTGTATTATTGAATCAAAATATGTCGTGACAAATTGTCATTAAAATCATAGAATTATAACCAAATTATAATAATTATTTGGAGAAATTACGATTTTGATTGTTTTTTTGGATTGACCAAGAAATGCCAGATGTGGGGATTTATTAATTAAAATAATTAAGAAATAGTGCTCAACCTTATTGAGTGATTTTGGGGCATTTTTGCAGCAGTGATTATTATTTGATTTGATAGTTTAACAGTTTTTTTAAATTCAAATTTTCTAACAGTTTTCAAAAATTTAAATGCATTAGAAGCAACGCTTTAAAAAATTCCTTTTTCCTTATTTAATAAAAAATCTTTAATTAAAGTGAATAGAAATAATTTTGAGGTTCTAAACCAGTCGATACCCAAATAACTCGATGGCAATGAGCTAATGCTTCAAACTAGAGCTTTCTAAGTCGTTCAATTGTCCAGATCTCGCTCCTCACACAGCCAATGGAGCAAAGCTTATTACTAAGCGACGTGAAAACCCTAGCTTGAGTAATTTCATTGATTGTTCAATTTGAGTAAATTTCCACAAAATTTCACATTCATGTTAATCAAAAAAATTATTAAAGAATCTCAAAATTAGCACCCATTGGCTTTAAATCAGCCTCAATATATTTCACATTAACCCATGTTCTAGAAATAGAATTTTGTGACATACACAAAATATTCTGTATCAAATTTCAGAATTGCAAGAAACCTGAATTTTGAATTTTTTTATTTTGTTGCTTTTTTTCTCTGTTTACTCCTCACAGGTTTGGCATTAAAAATTAATTTGATCGTCATTAGCATTGTATATTCAGTGACTTATAAATAGAATTCTTTTTTTGGATATCCTGTTGATGACAAACAGTTAATTCCCATTTTTAAAGTCAAATTCCCAACGACGACTTTAGATTTAAACCTTTCTTATTTTATCTCGTGATTAAACTTTTTTTTTGCACGTCTTAAAAAACTTTTCTAACAATGAAAAAAAAAAATAGTGATAAGCAATATAAAAAAATACAGATTTATGAAGCTTAAATGTACAAATAAGAAAAATTCTACAAAACTTTTTAATCTCAAAAGTTTCGCATTATCAATAATCCAAAGTGATCAATAAATCACTTGATTTGAAAGTCATTGTGTTATTGATTCAGGAATTTAAGCGCATTTTTAACAAGCAATCGTTTTTGATAAACAGAAATTAAGCATAGCTAAATTCAAATAGGTTTTTTAAAATAGAAAATGAGTTAAAAATTGCACAAAGAATAACGATCAATTATTATTTGATAATTAAAAGTCAAAAAACTGACAAAAAAGCAAGTAAAGAGAAACGAGTTAAAAAAGATTCAAATTTTCAACGAACTAAAAACCAAAACTAGAAGTTGACTTGGATTTTAAATTAAGTCGAATCGACTTTAGTCGGCTTTTTCATGAAATATTCAAGTCGATTTTAGTCTCTGCTAAAAACAAGTTAATTCTTTAAAATTTTGCCAAGTTCTGCATTTAGGATGCGCGGGAAAACAGCTTTTGACATTACTTTATAGTTCGTCTAAGGTCATAGGCCTGCAATTCGTGTCTCCAGACTAGCAGTTTTGGATGAGCCGTCATTTATTTGTACATAAAATTGAAAAATCAATAATTAAAGCATTTAATCATGGTTCATAGTCATCAAACCAATCGATAAGCCAGTAACTCGATAGTATGAAGCTAACCTGAGCTCTCTATGATGCCAGGTTGTTGAGATCTCGTGTCTCAACCTAGTAGACAATGAGCGAAGTCTTAAGAGCAGAGTAAACTGAGAATAACGCTCGTGAGCATCCTCAATTAGGAGCTTAGCACTAGAATACGCTCTAGAGAGCTTGTTCCTTGCCTCTTAGAGTCAGCCACCTATCCGATCAAAGTGAATTAATAAAAGCCATTTTCCTATAAAACAGCTTTAAAAAAGAGCGAGAATGAAATAATCCAATGATCTTTCTTTTAAGGTATTAGTAGCAACAAAAAATAAAAGTTATCTGCATTCCATTTTAATACTATGCACGCTTGAAAACGCTAATAATGTATGTATAATGAAAATTTAGCACTACATTGCAAACATGTAGAGATGCGAAGCTCAAAAAAAAGAAACGAGTTAAAGAAGAATTGGATAATAAACATAAAATGTCGATTTGAATCTTGTTGTTCGTGACTTTGACCCTTTTTTTTAAAAACAAAATATAAAAATAGTAATGTGTTTCACATTTGTAAAAAAGAGGAAAGCTCACTTCCTCATGATAAAGTTTTTAAAGGATATTTACGAATGAAGGCAATAAGTATTGTCTCTCTAAAATGGTCAGGCATGAGGACAACAATGTGACAATTATTGCTGATAATATTCATTGATTATTCAATACTTTTTTACGAAACTAAGCGTTGTTCTATATTGAGCTTAACAATTGAATATTGTGTAAGCCATTTTTTTGCTATATTTAGACTGGCATGTTGCAAATGTTTTGGCTTCATACTTTTTTTTTTGCATTTCATTAAGATTTAACCTAAATACAGCTAGATATGATAATTTTTTAAATATTTTTTAAGTTTTTTGTAGAAAATATACATAAATATTCGATAGCTCGTGCTGTATATTAAAATATTTCACAGTCAAGGGTCTGTTGACCTTCCAGTCATACAATTCCTTTCGAATGACTCTAGTGTCCTCTCAAAAATATGTATATTATTTTCAATTCTATGATTTTTGAGGAGAACTTTAACAATTTTTGCAATGGAAATAGATTTTTGGATGATTTAATCTGGAATATATTGAATTTTAAATGGAACTATTGAAATTGATTTTTTGTTAGTTTGATGAGGAATTTTTTAAATGAAAGTGAATTGTGAATTAATTTAGATTTTTTGGAGCTATATTGTGATTTTTAATGTTTGTAGCTTGTGGCATATTTAATAAATCATTTACTATTTACTTTAACCTAAGCTTTAAGTCGACTCAAATTTTTTAAATAATCGAGTCGACTTTTTTTAATACTAAATAATAGTTGACTTTGAGCCCTGACTGAAACCTCACACTCGTTTAAGTCACAATAAAAGTCTTTCCATCAGTCTCTGATGTTGTATGCCACCTAGTTTGTACAACCAATCTACTCTCACTTTAAGCTGATATTCTTACATCACTGTTATACGCCAAGTAGCTTTTGGAGCTTCGGATCGCTGTTTAGCTAGTTGATAACTACCAAATTTTAGATTCTATCCCAGCAGTGACACTTTATTTGGCATTTCTGTTTCGAAATGTCCCGAAGAGCACAATGTGCTCAATAAGACTCCGCTATGTCAGACATGAAGTAATTCTGACGGCATTGCGACAGCTGATTTTGTCACATTGTGTCACTCAGGGCATGCTTAATACAAACGTGTTTCCTCATCGCTGGATCTTCTAATTTTTGAACAAACACCACATTTGAAGGCAAATTCATCCGAAAATTAATTATTACTGAATTCAAATTAAGGAATTTTATTGTGCTTAATTGAAATTTTATTAACACAAATATTACAACAGATATTAAACGATTTCTTGAACCGAAAACAGGTTGAAACTTTGTTTTTAACAATTTAATGTACATAACTAGGAGCGGCATAAAGCTTGAAAACCATTTAGATACAACAAGAAATAATCCTTCCTGGAACTCAGCAGAAATATTAATGAATCTTAATTTTAAGGTTCCATTTTAATTCCACACATAAAATATATTTCTTTCAAATCTTTATCGAAATTTCAAAGAAGATTTAAGGCTTTTCGCATGAAAAAATAAAAAAAAAAATCTCTCATTTCATCAATCAATTGAACTCGACACTTATCTTGAATTGAAAAACACTTGAGTCAATTTTCAGGTGTTTAGAAGTGTGCACAGAAAAGCGATAACAATTGTACTTTTTTTAATTAAGATAAGTCTTATCATGTGGATGAATAACCACATAAAAGAGTTTAAGGTTAAATTTCGGATGGATAAAGATTAAAATCATTGATTATTTATTGACTATATGACACAAATTTTAAGCAATTAATAGCCTTCTTGACTTCCGTTCGCATATCCGCCTTTAAACATTTCTCATTTTAAAAATCTCATTCCAATTATCAGTAGACTGTTTGACTTTCAAAAAGTCGTTTACGTAACTTTTGTTTACTCAATTTTACCTTTTTCGGAAACCTTTTTGTTGTGCTATAATACATCAAATCCAAGTGCTTTAGATTACTTAGTACGTCAAAAGAATCCATACCTTACAAATTTATTTTTCGGCGCATAAAGCTTCAACATTACTTGTCATTTATTCCATCTGTATTTTCGTTCTATGCAAATCATTAAATTCTCTCGTGTGCTTTTCCTCCTTGATTCTCACCTTGCATGTAAAGTGCAATTGAATCAGATGTCCGTAAAGTAAAATAGGCAAATTGATATCGTTTAAATATTATCTTTCACATGATTAAATCGTCAACATTGACGTGAACCAGCCATAAAATAACCCGAATGACTTCGAAATCGGTTAATTGATCGTAAATCTGATCTCAGGCTGGGGTGACTCATGATTGGTGTTCGAAGGAGTCAGACTTGGTGACTCAAGTGGAATTCGACATTATGTCAAAGTCACACCGGTTTTGCGCCGGATTTCGGATTTCAAGCAAATCGGACATCAAGTTAGAATCCCGTCGGTTTGGTACCAGATTTCGGATTCAAAGCAAATCGGACTTCAAGTCACGCTATCCTGGTGCCGAATTTCGACTACAAACCAAATCGGACACTAAGTCAGAATCCCGTCGGTTTGGGACCGGATTTCGGATTGTAACCAAATCGAACTCTAGGTCACAGTCTTTCTAGCCTGGTGTCGAATTTTGAATTCAAACCGAATCGGACACCATGCCACAGTCACGTCGACCTAGTGTTAGGCATCA
>NW_027226463.1:0-44015 GCF_022539635.2 Chironomus tepperi
TCTAATTCGAACTTGATATTCTATTGCAACAACCCATGTGTGCTGATCATGAGTTTCAGTCAAAGCAAAATTTTGCAGGACCATAGGAGATTGAAAGTCACAATTGCAATCATACAAGCATTTGTCGTATTTAAATAAAAAACTTAATTTTTAGTGTTACCTAATTTTCGAATGCTCCTTTATATATCCTAATAAGCATTCCTAAAGGAAATGCATCTATAATTCCTGATTTTTCGCACAACTTTCTTCATTAGTTATTGCAACTCAATTTTCTCATCAGATTTTCTTGTCAAAGTTTTTGAATTTCTTAATAAATTTCAAACTAAATTCTCATTTCCAATATTGCAATATGCTCAGCAAATGTATGAAAAACATTGATGATAAAGTCAACGGGATCACGTAGACGCCATTAAAGTTTAAACAGAAATTATAATTTTTTTAAAATGTTAATCTTTTATAACTTATTTTTCACTTAGCTCACATCATAAATTCACATCTTATTGCTTAGAAACTTAATTTTAAAGTGTGGAAGTGCAGTCAGTTGTTAAGAAATTCTCGATTCTCGAAACTCTAGATTCTTATCTTTGTATATGAAATTAATCACGTATTTGATAACACATTATTTCACTGCTTTTCACTATCTTTAACAGTTTCCTTCTCAGACTTCCTTAACAATAATTTTTCAACTCCAATTAGTTGATATATCCACGATTTGAATGCTCCAATGCATGTAAAAGCAATGATAAACCCTAATGACCATGAGCTCATGTATCTTAAATTTCCTGGATCATAGAGTCGTGCCCATCTTGTTCCAGTCCATCCATAAATCAATGAAATCATTCCTGTGATAAATGTAACAAGCGCAAGAGTATTGTGCGTGAATTTCGATAATACTGGCTTAAGGAATCTCCGCACTTCATATGAAAACAGAGCACTTAATCCGGAAAGTATTGTAAAGCATAAGCATACCATGGATACGAGACCTGTTGTGGTAGAGAAATGAGAAATGTTTGAGTGAGATTCTGGCAAATATTTGAGTTAATTCAGGTAATAGAACAGTGATGGGCAACCTGTGTTTGGGAAATGCCATGAACCATATGCCATGTGCAATTTTGATCGAGGCTTACCACCAAGGTGTGCCCATCACTGCTTTAGACCGATAATTCAGGAAAATGAATTTTAACTCACCATAAATTGCATGCAATGATATAAAATGTGCTAAATTCCGACGATCCTTATCGATTATTTCAATTATAATCCCATATAAAGCCAAAAACCACCAATCACTTGCAATATCCAATGAATATGATTCTTTTTTCTCTTTTGACAGTGACAACGACGTTAATGAATTTGCTTTATAAAATGCCATAATGCCTTCATATAAGAACTTGATATCCTATAGCTGTGGTCCATGCGTGCAGTGTAAGAGTATGAGTCATTCCATAATTATGAAGGCAATACCACATAAGATAGAATGTCGTGATTGCAATCAAGCAATGATTTGCTGTATTTATAAAATTTCACATTTATCCCATATGGATGATTTTTTTGAATCAATATCCATCGTCAACATAGTCACTTATTACTGTTTATTCACTCTCGTTCACAATATGCTATGATTGAATTGAATGAAAAAAGTTTTTTTTTTGTTTACGAATAAGGAATGAATAGCAATATTAACAATTTTCACGACGTACAATATTAAATGATTCAATATTTATTGCTTGAAATACACTTTTTACCCCATATATTTTGTGCTTCCGGAAAGTGCTTTTTTTTCGCAAAATGATAATAATATGATTTATACCATCAAGTTTTTCTTCTCTTATCAATTTTTTAGCATAAGTCACGTTTTCTGCTTTTTGTTTCGTCTTGTTACCTCAATTTTTTTGTTTTTCTTTCTATTCTACTGTTTATTCAATTCCTTAAAGAGTTTTATGCTTTTTTAAGGAAGATGAATGAGAAAGTTTGGAAAGTTTGACAAAATGTTTCAAATTTATGGATGTTTCTTCATGATTGTTTGTTATTCATTTGGAATATTTTATATCAAAAAGAGGGTTTGTAGTAAGGAATGGAGATTGACTTGAAAGAAATTGAATTCAAGTCACGCTGCACCGTCGCAGGGTAACTTCGAATCTTGGAAGGCACTCTGCGTAAAAATAGTCAAAAATCCAACACCAAGACGACTTGACTCTGGTTTGAGGCTGGATTTCGTCGAACTTGCTCTAAGGTCAGTGTCACACTGGCCTGATTTTTAGCCAATTTTACGTTGTGTTCCTTTCGAACATCTTACCCTTATTACACCTACATAGCGGTGCCCTAGCAAACACATTCTTCTGATTGAGTCTGTTAATCTTCGTATCTATCTCAATCTATCTTAAAGTCCTAATCCTAATAAGCAAAAAACGAAGCACATGAAAAATACATGAATTTATTGATTTTTTTTGCACAATTTTCTTCATTTATTACAGCAATTCAATTTTCTCATCAGATTTTCTTGCCATAATTTTACATTCTTACGATTTCAATTTCCAGTTTCATTTTGCAAGACACTCAATAATTTAATGAAAAAAAAAAAAAACTCAATGATTATATCACTGGAAGAGCACGTTAAAAACATTTAACTCTACCCGAGCGACATAAATGATGAAGGCTCCATGGTGGAACTTTTAAGGTTCCGGAAAAGTTTTTTAATTAACACCAAATGGAATCGGGCTTTTAGAAGAGCCTAAAAAGCTTCATGCTAATAAATTTATTATTAATAATCTCTAGTTTGCTGCCTGTAGGGTTAAAACTAGCCCGAACAACACATTTCAATTAATCAATTCAAAATCTAGCACTTGAATGACGTGTCTTTGACAGGGTGTCGAATTTAAACTGAATCCGGGACCAAGTCTGAGTTAATTCGACTTTGAACCAGATTTTGAATCAATTAACTAATTTCTGCTATTCAGGCTCACAAAATACGATTAAACTATTTTACTGATTTTCACTATCATTGACATTTTCCTCCTTAGGCCTGCATAAAAATAACTTCAATACTCCAATTGATTGATTCCACAATGATTTAAGAGCTCCAATACATGAGAAAAATATAATAAATCCCAATGCCCATGCACTCATGTATCTTAAATTGCCTGGATCATATCTTGATGCCCACCTTATATCAACCCACGCATAAATAAGTGATACCATTCCGGTCACAAATGCCGCAAGTGATAGAATATTATGTGAGAACTTAGATATGACTGGTTTAAGATATCTTCGTGCTTCGAATGAAAATAGAGCAGTTAACCCGGAGACTATTGATATACACAGAAATATCATGGATACGAGACCTGTTGCGGAAAAGGAAAATGAGATATAATAGAAAAAAATACGTTTGAATAATTTTTTGGAATGATTTGTGTATGGATATGGATGGAACGCATTTTTGATGAATTTGCTGATTTTTAAGTACTTCTTAAAGTGTCTTAAAATGTAAAATAATTAAAAATGTTAACCGAATGTCAGTAAACATCCATAAACCATAAAACAAACTAACCAACCTCGTACCAAAAGTCTGTATTTAAATAGATCCCATAAAAATATTTTTGGACAAGAAGAATGCACAAAAAAGGGATATGTAAACGGATGTCGATGTTATCCATCCATCCATACATTAGTGAGGTTCAACAAAATTTTCCTTTATGACTCTTACCATAAATTGCATGCAATGAACGGAAATGCCTTCGACCGGCACGTTCTTTATCGATTATTTCAATTATAATCCCATATAAAGCCATAGTGCCACCAATCACTTGTAATATCCAATGAATATGATTCTTTTCTCTTTTTGATGACAGGGACGTTAATGAATTTGCTTTATATATAGCCATGATGCCTTCAGCCATAAGAACTTGATATCCAACTGCCGTTACCCATGCGTGCTGTGTTAGAGTTCCAGTCATTCCATAATTATGAAGGCAATACCACATAAGATAGAATGTCGTAATTGCAATTAAGCAATGATTTGCTGTATTTATGAAAACTTCACATTTATCCCATAAGGATGGACTTTTAGAATCAACTTTTTCCATTACAGTCACTTTTTGGTAATTTTTCAACTATTTTAATGCACAATACACTTTTGAACAGTTTGAGTTGAGCTCAATATGAACAATGCTAACGGTCAACGATTAATGATTCAGTATTTCTTGAGGTATATAGCTTATATAGTCTTTTGGAAAAATTGCTTTTCAAAAATAATAAAAATATAATTCAGAGGTGTATTTGAAGTGTATTTGAGTATTTTTCAAGCAAAAGTGCATTGTTCAAATTTGGCCATTCATATAAAAGATGGAAAATTCTCTCCTGACTACAGTATCGATATGAGTTGAACCGAATTGAATCAAACTTTTCTCTTATCGTCTTATTTGGCAGAAGTCACGTTTGCTGATTTTTAATGCTTAAAGTGATAACTTCACAAAAGCACAAGCGGGCACAAACCTTCCTAAAAAGTGAAAATCATCACCAACCATGACTATAATTGACCCTATACAGGTTTTGGTTCAAAATATTAGCTCCAAGGAACACAGACTGCAATTATACAATTGTATATGCTCAGTTACAAATTTGTCATTTGTATATCTTGCCATGATACATGCATGCAATTTATAGTTAAACATACAATCGAATAATTGCAGGCAATTCCGCTCGAGACTGATAAACTTCAAAATATATTGTTTCTAGATAGCAACTGTCTTCTTATTTATTTATTTGAAATAAAAGCTCTAATCTTAACGCGACAATCTTAGCACACTTAAATAGTAATCAAGAGATTTTCATCCACTTCAAAATGGACAGATTAAGAAAGTTTGATGTCACGTAGAATATTCTTAGATTATTAAATGAGATTAAGAAATTGATTGAACAAAAACAAATTCAGGTTCAATGTAGAAAAATTTCACTCATTTCGACTAAGTAGGTTGTCATTACTCGTACTGAGATTTATTTTCTCCTGAATATTTTTCTTCAAAAATAATTTATTTTTGAGGGACTGTGTGGATATTAAGTAACAATTAAATATAGTGAATGTCATACTAATTTGTTATCACATGCTCTTTGGAGTACACGTATCATACCTGGAAGTATATTTAAATTTCAAATTTTCGAACAAGGCTCCTCAATCTGGATAAGTCTGAAAACAATTAAAAATCTGGCCCCAAGCAGACGTGACTGCAAAGATTCCAGAAGTAAATTCGGGACCAAATCTATGAAATGCATGCCTGGTCAGGTCGGATTTAAATCGAATTTAGCACCAAGTCAGAATAACATCGGAGGCTAATGCTAAATGTGTGGGCATAGAATTTGTACAAACTAGTTGATATAGCCAGCAACAGAGTCAGATGAAAAGAAAGACTTGTTATATGTAGTGTACCTTAACCTATGTGCAATCCCCAATAATAAAACAAAGTTTATCTAACCCTCCATTAGAAGACATGAGATTAATTCTCATGAATAAACCGTTGTTATGTAAATTTGTTGAAATAATTTATCGATCCTGAAAACTTTCTCATTGTTCTCACAAAAATTTTCTCTTTCTATTCCTAACGCGAATTCGTTGGTAATTGATCGTAGGTAGATGAGATTGATAATTTACGGTACAAAAAGACGTGATGAAAAACTTTGCATATAAATCCTTGAATTGACTAAAAGTCTATAGACTAATGCTTTATGACGATGAATGGGAAATCTCAATTTTCTGTTTGGAAAATGAAAAACTTTTATTGCTACATCGATTTACTTCCTTCTTATTGTTATTTAGCAGCTCATCCACAATATTGGTTGGTCTCTAAAAATAAATATTGTGAATCGGAGCATTAAGCGGAACGTGGGAGTGAGTTGTAATGAGGTGTAAAGAGAAATTCAAAGTAAGGGTGTATTCAGAGGGAGGGTTTGACCCCCCAAATCCCACTTCCTTCAAATCCACTTTTTGGAAAAGTTCTTCAATTTCCTTTTTTGAGACAAAAATCCACATCACCCTTTCTTCCTTGAAGTATGTGTGTGATTTCAACAACCACATCCTACATCTCACACCCTCTCCCTTACCCTTGCTTCTTCTCTCATCAAAATACTTCTGGAAATGCCCCTGATGTGCAAAAAATCAAATAATTCAATTTGACACGGCTCTCGGTCCACTAGTGCTATGAACAACATTTCGTGTGCAGTTCCGATCGTAGATTACCATCATGATGCGCAATAGGACTAAAAAGTTTTGACAGCACTGCTCAAATTAATAATAGACAATTTTCAATGTCAGAAATAATTTCAAATTCTAATATTAGAATGATTTAAATTTATTTTTAGAATATTGTGCGATATGATTCATATTCTAAATTCTGATTTTCAATTGTCCTCAGTAAATGAACAGGCACTGTAAAAGCAAGAAAACAATAGAACAAAACAAAACTTTTTCCCAAAACGTAGGCAAATTTCCATCTCCATTTTCATCATCAATTTAAAAATGAGACTGTAATTTTTCCGTCATTCATTTTATTGTTATTTTTTGTACATCGTCATTGTGTAAGAGGAAAAGAGAAAGTTTCCACCTAAAAAAATTAAGCGTAAAGTATCCCACAATAACAGCAAATAAATTAAATTGAGCACCATGAATAAGTAGAAGAACTTGAATGAAAACAATTATGAGAATGAGAAATTATTCAAATTTAAGATATATATTTCCATTTAATATCATTCATTATCATGCTTATCACCGTACTTAATTTAAATTGTTGGAAAAAAAAAGTTGTTGCATGAAAAATAGTCGCTTTTTGACCCATCGAGTCTATTACTTGTCTAGATTTTATTGAAATATAGTCCATGAATTATGATTTTTTTAAACTTTTTGAGACTTTAGTAGGGTAGGATGAAGAGATATACTGTATAAAGGTTCTCGGGACCCAGACCAAGACTTCTTAATCTCAGAACCTAAATCAGTATTCTTCGAACAATACCCTTGTAATCTCAGTCTCAGTCTAAGTCTCAGTCTCAGTCTCACTCTCAGTCTCAGTCTCAGTCTCAGTCTCAGTCTCAGTCTCAGTCTCAGTCTCAGTCTCAGTCTCAGTCTCAGTCTCAGTCTCAGTCTCAGTCTCAGTCTAAGTCTCAGTCTCAGTCTCAGTCTCAGTCTCAGTCTCAGTCTCAGTCTCAGTCTCAGTCTCAGTCTCAGTCTCAGTCTCAGTCTCAGTCTCAGTCTCAGTCTCAGTCTCAGTGTCAGTCTCAGTCTCAGTCTCAGTCTCAGTCTCAGTCTCAGTCTCAGTCTCAGTCTCAGTCTCAGTCTCAGTCTCAGTCTCGATCTCGATCTCGATCTCGGTCTCGGTATCAGTCTAGGCTTGTTTCAGCCACAATTTCAGTCTCGGTCTCGGATCTTTCTTAGTCTCAATTTAGTTTCCGTTCTCAGTCTAACTTTCAGTTCAGAAGTCAAAAGTTAAATTTCAGCCTACTTCCTTACTTGTCAGTCAACCGATCAATTATGATCCAAATCCTCCCTTAACTGTCTTCTGAAGTTGGCTCTATTCTTGACTGCCTTCTGCCAAAATACTAAATGTAACAATATTCTAACTTATTTGTATCTAATAAGATCATAAAATAATTAATGCGTTCGCCAAAAACCTGAATGATTGCGCATCTAAAACACAGGAACCGCAGATCTCCAGATTTTCGACGAACTCTATTTTATTTAATTTAATTTATTAAATTTAACAATTTGTTCTAACTACAAAATACAAAAAATGAGCTTCAAAAAAATATAAATTACTTTCCTACTTGTTTCTGCTTTTTACGATGTCAAAAAATTTCCTCTAAAACGATATATATACGAGATTCCATAATGAAAATTAAATTAGGATAATTTCTTCCATTCCCGCTTTTTTTAATTTTCATCTACTCACAATTGTCTTTAGATGATTCCATAAAGTTTTAATAGGTCCAATTAAAGTAAATATAATTATGAAGGCTAGCAGCCACATCATTAAGATTCTCATATTACCAGGATCATGTTTCTTCGCCCATGTTTTTGTATCGTAAGCAATGATAACAGATACCATACCAGTTACAAATGTGATTAAAGCTAGGAGATTGTGAATGAATTTGCTGTATATTGGCTTCAAATATTTTTTCAATTCGATCGAGTATAATGCTGAACATCCTGAGATAATCGACAAGATAAGAAATATGAAGGAAATCAGGCCTGGTAAAAGATGTGAGAAAAGAAAAAAAATATAAATTTCCAAGTCAATGAGAATGGAAAACGTGTTGACTAGAGGTTCTCAATATCGATATGACGATATTTAATAATCCGTAATAACAAATACTAAATTCATATCTGTAGCCAAACTGATCCATATGTATTACATTAATGGAATATTAATGCATTATATATGGAACATTTTGGTTGCATCATTAATGATGCAATATGTGACCTAACATTTAAGGTTTACACAACATAATTGAATGATTTTGTATTTAATTTCCTACTGCCCACTTAAAGAACAAACGTAATAAGTGTGACGTAATAAAGTCCGGTGATGAGCAACCTGTGAGTCACGGCAAAGTGATGTGTCTTAAAAAATCGCAAGTTTACCCCCGAGATTTTCTAAAATACCCATGAATAGACCATGACTCTGCACGAGCAGAGTTTGAAGTCAACTCGGATTTTTTATGAAATCTAGTCGATTTTTCCATATTGAATTCGAGTCGACTTTGAGCTCTGGATACGAGAAAGGATACCCACTACTATCGCGCACATCTGAATCTTATGGCTTCAATATGGCTGGTGGTAGAGCATATTTTAAGACTAAATTATTGAAACCTATTTCAATATTCTATGAGATATTCATTGATATGGCTATAACCCAGATGTTACTTTATTCTTAATCAATGTGTGTATGGTTATTTAGTAACATGTGCCCAAATCTTAAATAAATAGTCAACAAATGAATCTGTTTAAAGGACTGTTCGCTAATTACATTCAGATGGGGGTAGGTGGGAGGGTTGAATTCTAGGAATTCATTTTTGGAAAAAGTTTCCCTAATAGGCAAAGAATATACTTGGATGGTACCGAAAGTCCAATACACTGTTTAAAACGGTTCTCTTTGCCGGTTACGGTTTGTTATTCTGTAATGTAATAAGTGAACTAGATCTAAACTGAACTATATTTTTCCAACAAATTTGCCCAAAAGCCAAACCCAATTAGACCAACAATTTACCATGCTGAACTACTGTAATTGGCCATTGACTATAATTTTATCAAATGACTATAATAAAGTTTAAAATATTGTTACGCTCAAAATAAATTTACTGTTTTTGTAAGCATCAATATGACGCATCTGCCATATAATTCAGGAATTAGCAACACTTTGGTTTTCCCACAATTTCCATTGAAAAACATTACTCAACGATACGTGCTGTTTATACATAAACAATATTAATTGTTCACAAATTCCAGAACATCTGTTGCTTTATAAACACCCATAACAAATTAATTTCCGGTTTCAAATAGATTAAAATGCAATGTCAAGTCATAAAACTGTAAAATATCTATTGATAACCTCAAATTAACCTTTTTTATCACAATTTGTAGGCATATTGGAACCTCTAGTCATAAAAATACATGATATAAACACAAAAACCATTTCACTACCAATAATTGAATGAATCAAACTAAAGTGAGGCTTTCCAAGTCGAAAACGTGAAATAATTTGTACAATAATGCCAACTATAGCAAGAATTCCACCACTCGTCTGCAATATCCAATGTATTATCGTTTTTTGTCTTTTACTATCAGCAAGCATTGTTAAGGTATTTCGTTTATACATGGCTAAAATTCCTTCTGCCATTAGTAATTGATAGCCGATTGTCGTTAGCCACACGTGAAATGTTATGAGTTCTGTGAAGCCAACATGAAAGCAGTACCACGTTAGATAAATTGTCGTGATAGCAATAAATGAATGATTTAGCGTATTGACAAAAACTTCAAACTTTTCCGCTTTGGTGCTTATTTTCATTGCGGAATCTCTATGTGTTATCACAGCTGTGGTAAACGAGTGTCTGGTCTACGCGAGTGTCGATTATGACTGAGAAAAATATATTTAATAATTTTTTTATAGAGACAAGTCTCTCTGCGATGTTTTCATTTGATTATACACGCTCAATTTTATTTGGCACGGCTCTCAATATTCTCGTCGTCCTAATCTTATCAATTGCTTTTTACTCAAATGTCACGTTTCTGTTATCAATTCACAAAAACGGGATTTTATTCCATTAAGCATGAATTTCTATTGAAATTTCATTTTTCTTTACATTTCACGCTCTCTTTTCATCCATACTGTATAGTAACGTACTGTATTGTGCATGATATTAAAAAACGAGAAGGACCTTCAAAATTGCTTTTTTTCTTAAAAAGAAAGTGATTTTTTTTCTTCATCTTTTGAATAGAAGTGAAAATTTTCTGTCGTCATTGAAAAAGGATTTGCTTCTTTTATTGAACTGAATGTAAGCTGTGAGAAAGGATTAACAATTTTTTCATGTATTAGTTCAATGCTATTTCGAGATGAACCAAAAGTTGTTGACTCGGATTTGGATTTGGGCTATAGAAAAGTTTAGAGATATTTTTTGAGGGGGCTGTTAGGAAGTAATGGAAATAAAAATATGAGGAAATCGAATTCTTATACTCTTTCCAACTTAACATATAGGCATACCCTATCAGGCAAAGAGACCAAAGTTGTTGTCTTTCTGTACCGTAGTGGTCTTAGGCCCCGGAGTAGTCTTTCTGCAACATGAAAGCATTTTCTTTGCCTGTTAGGGATGTGTTCAATGTTTTCTATTGGATGATCAAAGAGTTAGATCATTAAGTAAAGGCTTATATGCTTGCAGGTTAGTGCATTAGTTCAGCGGTGTCCAGATAAGGTTTTGTAAGTAATTCTTTAAGCAAAACTGTCAATACTAAAGTTGACAAATGTAGAAGGTTCATGTAAACCTTTTTTATTAACACCAAATGCAAGATACCTATATGTGGAAGGAACATGTGGACACTAGTCGCTCCGGTAAGCTCCCAATCTCACAAATATGTGAGTATCCTATGGGCGTAGTCAAAATATTTCAGGAGTACTTTGAGGTATCAATGTCCAGTCCCCTCCCATTAGTATGATAAATTCCTATCTTTAAAATAGCCATCAATGGCAAATATTCCCACAACACAACGCTTTTAACAGTTTGCTCAAGTGTATATTTCATTAAGCTTATTACTAGAAATTCCTTTTTGAAATTTCCTCTCTTTCAATAATGTTCATCACTAATTTGCATGAAGGCATTTGAAATTCTATACCAATATTTCGCTATAATAATAAAAACACTCTTCCAGCAGCCTTTTTTGATAAAAGAAAAAAAATTTAATTTTATAGCTCCGGATGAGATTTTTTAATGTTGAATTGGCTAAAAGGTTCAATTTGCTGCCTTCTATGTGATTAAGAAGCTATCTGAAGATTGTAAATAGAACACTTTTTTATCTATGTTAATATATCGTACAAATTATCTATTCGATGACTCGAAAGATTGAATTACAATCTACATTTACAAAGTCTTATGCTCATTCCATGAATGTGAACTCGTGCGAGTATTGAATACTTTTTAATATTGTAATTAAAAATGAGGATTTTTAATATTGAAGAATTTCCGTTATTCTCGTTATTTGAATTATGTAGTATTGTTTTTTTTATTTCAATAGTAACTTGCTATAAAACTTTTTAACGTCCTTTTTAATTTTGAACTGAATAGCGTAAAGACGCGAAACTGCACTTTTTCTCCTTTTTTACTGAAAAAGATTTTATTCTTCTCGTTAAAGTGAGAGATAGTGCATCGATATTTTTGATAAAACCCTACAAAAGTAAGAAACATTTGGAAGGTTTTAATTATATTTTGTATTAAAATTCTTTAATCTGTAGGTGATTAAATCACACCAAATTTATTAAATAATAAATCGAGCCGATTGTTAGAAATCGAGCGGAAGCTTACAACGCAGAGTTTTTTTACTGAAGATTGATTAGGCAGGAATTGTGAATCCGGCTCAGTGACTCAACTATCAGCCTACTTAACAGCTAAAGTCAACAGGACAGGCAGTAACATTTTGAGGAGATTGAAGGACATCAGAAGTTGAAGAATTTTGAAGGTGATAAGAGTGATTTAGTCACGAAAATAATGGTATGTTGCATTATGTACTCACATTAAAATTTAATCACTTTTGGCTAAGTGATATATAAGTGAATTAAGAAAAAGACAGTGAAACCAAAAAAAGAGACATAAGTAAATGAAAGATAAGGTTAGCTGGATCTAGAAACAATTGTGTTTTTCTATTGTCTCTATTCTAAATCTATTGTGTCTATTGTATCTATTGTGTCATTCTATTGAAAATTATGCGCCAAAAAAATCAGTCATTATTACTATAAATATATACAAAGAAAAAGAGGATCCAGCGATAAGGACCTCAAATAGCGGACAAGCGATATAATTACTGAGTGAAAAAACATATGCTTTTTTAACGATTGATAATTTAATTCTAAGAGACACTTTATTGCTTGATCTATAAATTCTCGTCCTTCGTTCTATTACTATGAGTTATTTTATCTTGTGCTAAAATCCCGAAATTCCAATTTTATTGCTGGATTTGCGTTATATGCTTGAGGATCAAGTATATGGTATTTATTAAATAGGCATTTTGCTTCGTGAACTGTTTTAAAATTTATGAAAGTTAAAGAAATGAAAGATATGCAAGGAGGGTGCGAAAAATGTGAGAAGCCATATGAAGGCAAGCTTAGAGCTGCAAAATGCGGGTTCCCTTCTTGTGTAAAATGGGTACATGAACCTTGTGCAGATACAGGTCAAGTTTCTAAATCTGGGTTTTGGTTTTGTAAGACACATATAGCTAAAATTCCTAATGAACAGAGGGTTCAAAGCCCTAAAAAGAAAGTGATTGTAAAAGAAAGAGATGAAATTAAAAATCCAGTAGAATCTATCAAAAGAAATCCAGATGGAGAAATAAATAATCAGGAAATGTCAGGAGATAAGAGTCCCAATGAATTAGATAATTTAAAGCTTCCAAAGGCATCCCATTTGATTTCTACTAAAGATAATCCGATTAATATTGAAGGATTAAAAAATGTTAATGAAAAAATAGTTCCATATGATGATGGTGAGGAAGAAAATCCTTTCGCCAACTTTAATTGCGAATCATGTCAGGGAAAATTTACCAAAAAATGTAAAGGAGTTCTGTGCATTAACTGTAGATCCACATATCATGAGGCATGCTTAAATGAAGCCGAATTAGAATGTAAAAAGAACTTCAAATTTACCTGTCAACATTGCATTCAAGACAACATTAGATTAGAAGAAGTAAGCAAAAGGCAAGAAAGAGATATGAAAACTGCTCGAAATAATAAAGTAGAGAAAGATAATTTTTTTAATCCAAGAAAACGTAGCGCGATTAGGTCAAGTACAATGAAAAAAATAAAAGAAAAAAATTTAGAAAATCTTTGGGGCAGTTCTAGTTCCTCTTTGAGTTCTGATGTTGAAGATGAAGAAGAGATAATCAAGTTGTATGAAAAATTTAAAAAAATTTTAAAATCGCGTAGAAATGAATCGAAATTAAAACATCGAAATTCTAGTGACAGTCAAGACAGTGGAAGTGATTTAATGGAAATGAGTCAAAATGAAGCGATGATAACTTTATTGAAGTCAACTCAAGAAGATAGATCAAGAAGTAAATTCGAAAATCTTCCTATAGTAGAATGTGTAGATACCAAGTGGTCGGTGTTTTTTGATTTGTTTGCACAATCCCGTAAATTATTTTCCGATTCCGAAAACATTTTGAGAATACAAAAGTCAATCAAATGCAAAGAAATTTTGGACATAGGCGGAATAAACTTATTCGATCCTAGGGCTTACTGGCTAGCTATTAAGTTGATAGATAAACGTTTAAGTCAATCTTATAATCTTTTGAATAGGGAAACAGCCGAAATAATAAAATTAAAAAAATTAAGATACGAGAATGATTGCAAGAAAACCATAGAATTTATCAACCGAATTGTAAATTATAGTTCAATTATTGAAAAATATGGCAGTCGCAAACATGCCACAGATGACCGTGTGATTTCTCACATAGGTAACATTATGCCAAACAGTATGTTGAACGGGTGGCACAAATTGAAATCCCGATTAGAAGGCAAAGACACTACTGTGTCTATTGCACATGTTGCTGAATATCTCAGTAAACAAGTCGCTTATTTAACTTCCAAAATGCAAGCCGAAGAGCTTGATCCATGGAAAGAAAACAACCATCTTAATAAACCCTTTAAAAGAAGTGAATTTAATAGCAAGAGAACATACAACACATTTTCCAGCAACAGTACGAATCCCATTTCTTCAGAGTCCACTGATAATAATTGCTGGTTGCATAAGTCTAGAGGACATTCTGCTTTTCGTTGTAGTAAGTTGTGGGAATTGTCCGGCAAGGAAGTCTCAGACTTAGCAAGGAAAAATAACATATGTACCTTTTGCGGTCACAAGAAGCATAAAGATTGTCCTGCTGCCAAGAATTTAAATTGTAAGATTGAGAACTGCAATTTTAAGCATCACATTCTTTTCTGTTATAAAAGATTGGGAAAAGGTAAATCACAGGGTTTCCAAAGAAAAAATTACGTGAAAAGGGGCAATTATCGAAACTTCGAAAATAAGGAAAGATCCAAGAGATCCTTTGAAAAATCTGAAACAAATTCTTTTCATCGTAAAGATGACAGAAATAAAGAGTCAAGTTCGAGAGAAACAGATGAAAGTGAGATTGAAATTCCCAACAGCAGCATGTATATTAATAATCCACCCAAGTCAATTAGAATCAGACCTAGTAAAAAAATTCAGTAGTTTTGAATCCAGAATCGCATAAATTAGGGTACCATGCAGGAGCTGATAATACTTTCGATTCATTCTCTCATGTTAGTAAGGATAAACAAACTTCTTCCTGTATTTTGGGGGTTTTGGTGGTCAACTTTATAGAAAATGATGAACATGTTCCCTTATTACTTGACAGTGGCAGCACTGTGAGTATTATCGAAGAGAGTCTAGCAGATAGATTGGAAATAAAAGGCCTATGGCACCCGTTAAGAATGAATTGGTCCAGTAATATGAGCCGAGTAGATTACTCGTCCAGAATTATAAAAGTAAAAGTTTCCTCGATTAAAAGAAACAGCAAAGAGTTCGACTTATACTTTAGAACGGTTAAAAACCTCAACATGCACGAACAGCCATTCGATGCAAAAGAAATTTCGGATCTTTATCCTCATTTAAACTCATTATCCTTATCTTCGTATAGTCGGATATATGGAATAATTGGTCTGGACAACCTTTGGTGCTTCGATCAGCAAAAAGTCTTTAAACCTAAAAATTGGGTTCCAAGTGTCCCATATGGCGTAAGGGTACCTTTGGGTGATATAGTGATGGGAAATTTAAACCAGTTGGTTGATATATACAATTATTTAAATGGAAACGATGTTAATGTCAGTAATCATGTAGCATTCTCTATATCATATAATCAATTGTTAACAGATGAGGAAATTAGAGAGTTGGCCTGACTAGAAGAAAGATTTTTAGGCACTGACTATAAAACTTTTAATCCAGAAGAAAATGAAAAATTTGAAGAGAAGTTGGTGCTGGAAAAATTAGAAAAAGGTGTTAAAAGATCTGATAATAGTATTAATTATGAAGCTCCTTTGCTATTTAAAGACGACAATGTCATACTTCCTACTGAACAATCCTTCAAGATTGCATTCAGAAGATTATTAATTTCTGAAAAAAATTCCATTAAAAATAATAAGTTAAACGAATGTATAAATCAGGTGGACAATTTGTTGATCAAGGGGTATGCGGAAGTGGTGCCTAAGAAAGAATTACATGTTCCAGATAAAAAGATTTTCTACATCCCAACATTCTTTATAAGTCCAAAAGGGAAACGTACTAGATTCATTTGGGACGCGGCCACTAGGGTCGAAGGCAAATCCTTGAATGATCATTTATTAAGCGGCCCAAACTTATACACCAATTACTTGCAAATAATGTACCAAATGAGGGAGCGTAAATATTTAATCAAAGGCGATTTGATGGAAATGTTCCATCAAATATTCGTCCGAAAGGAAGATAGAGATTGCCTTAGGTTTTTGTTTCGCCGTTCGCCACAAGAAAAGGTTCAGGTTCTTAGAATGAAAGTTTTAATTTTTGGGGCAAAAAGTAGTCCAATTATTTCACAATTCGTTAAGAACAAAATTGCACGTGAACATTCAGAATCTCATCCAGACGCTGCAAATGTCATCATTAATAGCACTTATGTTGATGATGTAATCACATCAACAGATGATTTAGAATTTGGGAAGACACTAATTCAAGACATAAGAAATATTTTGAAATCTGGAGGTTTTGACTTAGTGAAGTTGAGAGGAAGTAATGATGACATCTTATCACTTGTCCGTCAAAACCTTACAGAAGAAGATCTTAAGAATGATAAATTGTTCAGTCTAGAAAATCAAGAGAAACTTTTGGGCTACCTAGTCGATTTTGAGTCCGATGTATTAAAATTAGCTTTAACATTCGAAAAAATTCCCGAAAAAATCATTAATTGCGAGCAGAAGCCCACAAAAAAACAGGTCCTACAACTCGTCATGTCCATTTTTGACCCAATGGGTATTGCAGAATTTGTCACATCTAAATTTAAGTTGATTTACCATTGGTTGAACAAAGATAATTATGAATGGAACCAAATTCTAGAAAATAAATATTTCAGCTCATGGAAAAAATGCTTGTCATGGCTTAAAGACCTTCCAAAATTAAGTATTCCTCGGTTGTACTCATGCAATATGTCAGATGCAAAAATAAAACAGTTAATTGGGTTTGGAGATGCAGGCACTGAAATGCTTTGCACCGTTATATACATAAGACTTCTTGATAATAAAAGAAACCAGATAGGTTACAGATTTATTTGCTCAAAATCCTACACGGTCCCACTTAAACAATCCAGAACCGTCCCTGAACTTGAAGTAGATGTTGCATCTAAGCTTGCTAAATTGATAAGTGAGGTTGAAAAATTTCACAGAATTAAATTCGATGAGAAAATATATTTCACCGACAACGCTGCTGTAAGGGAATGGATTATTAATGGGGCAAGAAACCCAAAAGTATATGTAGTAAACAGACTTAATAAAATTCGTGGCCTCTCAAATCCGGAAGATTGGTATTGGGTGCCGACAAACTTGCAACCTGCAGATTATGGAACTAAAATGAGCTCAATTCCCACAATTTCCCCCACGAATGAATGGTTTCACCCACCTCTCTTCCAAATACCACAAAACGAATGGCCCACTATCGAGTCTACCATTGATACTGTATTAACGCACGTTGAACTTGATGAAACTGAATTTACGCCCTCATTTTTACATCGATTTTCTTCTTTGATAAATTAATGCAAGCTGTTATGAAAATACTCGAATGGCGATATAGAATTCAAATAATGAAAATAAATAAAGAGATGGGTAATATCCAAGAAATAAAGACTTCTATCACTAGAAATTCCAAAAAAGAATCTACAAAAAAATTGGAAAAGTTGAGGGATGAAAAGAAAGCATTATTAGATTATATTCTTAGAAATAATGACACGTATCGTAAAGTTGAGTTTATGATTATTAAAATGGCACAACACGAATCATACTCGCACGAATTAAATTGTTTAATAAATAATAAACCACTAAAAAAATCCAACCCGTTGTATAAGTGGCTTCCCTATATTGATGAAAATGGAGTGATGCGCGTCCAATCAAGAATTACCGATAACGAAAGAAATAGAGAAAAATTTTCATTAGATAGAATTAATCCCATCATATTACATAGAGATCATCATTTAACCCGACTTATAATTCTTAAATATCACCAGTCCCAAGCACATCATAACGTGAAAACGGTAGTGGCAAATTTGTTGCAACGATTTTTTATTCTTAAGATCAAAAGCACGGTGAATAAAATCATAAAACATTTTTGCACAAGATGTAAAATAACAAATGCCAAACCTGAAATACCATTAATGGGTGACGTCCCTGACGTTAAACTAGCTATGCACTGTAATGTTTTTTCAAATGTGATAATTGATCTACTTGGACCTATTCATGTAAAAGGCACCAGATTTGTCTCATACAAGAGATATATATTAGTTTATTCTTGTCTCACAACGAGAGCTTTGCATCTGGAACTAATAGAAAATTTAGAATCACATGCAACTTTAAGAGCGTTACAAAATACCTTTAATTTAAGAGGAGTTCCAAGCAAAATATTTTCTGATAATGGAACGAATTTCGCTGGAGGCAATAAGATATTACAGGATTGTCATCAGAAATGGAATCAGCAGTTGATCGAGAGAGGAGTTATAATTCACCCAATTCAGTGGTACTTTTCCCCACCAAGAACCCCACATATGAATGGGTCAGTCGAGCGCGTTGTGGGTCTCGTAAAAAAGGCTCTAAAATGTATAAAAACATACGTAGACATGAAACATTCTCTGTATGATGATTTTGGATTGAAATCTGTATTATGTGAAATCATTAACATTATTAATAGTCGTCCAATTGAAATTCTTACAGGATATGATGGACAACACACTTTCCTAACTCCAAATTTTTTTATAATGCACAGACAAAATGCTCAAACAGTCCCACCAAATTGCAAAGTTCCTAAAACATTAACTCAACAATGGAATGATATCAAAATGATTTCCAATATTCTTTGGGAAAAATGGCTAAAATTTTATTTCCCAATGCTAATGGCAAGAGAAAAATGGGTGGATAGAAAAAATCCACTACAAGTTGGCGATATAGTGATTACAGCAGATCCTTCAATCGCTAATTCATGGAGATTAGGAATCATTCAAGAAGTTGTAGAAGGCTCAAAAGAGCAAGTAAGAAAAGTCACTGTGCGACTTGGAAAAAATAAAAGTATAGAAAAAAATTCACTGAAAAATAATAGAAGTATAAAAAAGGCATATACAGAAGAGATTGACACAATTGTTATTCGCCCAGCAATAGCCGTCGCGAAAATAAATATAAATTAATAATGTTAAAGTAGCAAAGAAACAATTATAGCAATAATGACTAATAGCAAAACATTGGGAATATACATAAAACTAAAGTTAAAACATAAATCTTGGTAAATCTTAAGATTAACGATAAACCAATGTTTAATCCTGAAAAGTTACGCTAAACCAATGTTTAATCCTGAAAAGTTACGCTAATCCAATGTTTAATCCGCAATTTTAACTTAAATCCAATGTTTAGTCCAAAATTTTATGTTTAATCCAATGATTTAAGAAACTTGATTTGATTTAATTGTGACATCATGAGATTGTATAAGATATCCGATGTTTAATCAGATAATTTGAATGCTGACTAATTTTGCATAAAATAATAAAATTAAAACATAAACAAAAAAATTCTAAGCTTAGAGAGAAAAAAAAAAAAAATTTATATATATTAAAGAAGTAAGCGCACTTCATTGATTTCCTTTAACTTACGGCCATAAGTTAAATAGGGAGATGTCCCGTCACACTTTTTTAATGATATTTGATACGAGTGACCATCTGCACCACCGAGTGGTAATTTTATTCACACTGAGTGATACTAGTAAACATACAAAAAGAGATTTAATAGCTTTCCGGAAAATAGTCAGAAAATTAATGCTGACATTTGAAGATTCACATGAGTGAATCATATATATAATAGCAGCTATGATTCAAATTATCATGAAGTAACATTTTGAATGATTGACATCACATTGTCAGGAAAATAACATAGGATAGTTTTTTTTTGGAGAAATGGATTAAGCGGTGGATTTTCTTGTTACATAAAAAATCATTAATCGTTAACAAAACGAAATAAAAAAAAAAAAAAAAAAAACTGAAAAAAAAAAAAAATTAATTACAGCATGCTTCGACATGAGTTCATATTCAAAATATATAAGTAAACATCGTTAGAGATGAATTTTTCTTTCTATATTCAATTTCAATTATATTTTCAGGAGAATCACAATCAGAAAAGACTGATAAAATTCATCAGCCTCCCAACAAGAAGGAATGTGAAAGATTTCGTCAGCAGTGTATGTAGGAGGTTGAAATTCACCAGTTCCAGCTACAAGGACATTAATGGAATATTTGTCGAGCCTCTAGAGAATAACAGATATCATTTGCATTTATACGCACGAAATGATAAAATTAAGGATGAGCTGAGAGCACTAGCAAAGAAAACGTCAGATGAAAACTATTTGTCTTTGGAACTGATCACATTCAACAACGTGACTTTTTACGTCGACAGTAAATTTCTGAGAACACAGAACTGCAGAACTTTTGCAGAATTTCTGCAGAAGTTCTGAATTCAAAATTCTCAGTGAAGAATAATTTTCATAATTTTAGAGACACTTTATCATAGTTCGCTCATGCCAAGACTTGTATGTTTCAATCCAATAGTGCAACGTTCGCCACCAAGACATATTATTTCAGATTTGCATGATGGCAATTTTTCATATATATAGATATATAAATATTTCTTTGGTATAATTATTTTAATTATAATAAATATCAAGAAATTTTAATTTTTTTCACATAATTAAAGAATAGATTTTACGTAAATTTTCATTATTATTTCAGAAATTTTGTATGAAAATTATACCTTCATCTAGAAGAATTTTTGTAGAATCAAAAATTACATTTAAAACTTGAAAAATTTGCTCTTGTGAAGTATATAATTTCATACAAAATTTTTTGATATAATATCCTCTTGTGAAGTATATAATCTCATACAAGATTTACGAAATAATATCCTCTTGTGAAGTATATAATCTCATACAAGATTTACGAAATAATATCCTCTTGTGAAGTACATAATTTCATACAAAATTTTTGATAAAATACCCTTTTGTGAAGTATATAATTTCATACAAAATTCCTGAAATAATAATGAAAATCTACGTAAAATCTATTCCTTAATTATGTGAAAAAAAAATTAAAATTTCTTGATATTTATTATAATTAAAATAATTATACCAAAGAAATATTTATATATCTATATATATGAAAATTGCCATCATGCAGATATGAAATAATATGTCTTGGTGGCGAAACGGTTAGTGTTAAGGTTATTGAAACATGAGGTCATGGGTTCAAGTCTTGGCATGAGCGAACTTTTTTTTTTTTGATAAAACGTGATAATTATGAAAAATATTCGAATTACAGAATGCAGAAATTCTGCAAAAGTTCTGCAGAAGTTCTGCAGAAATTCTGCAAAAATTCTGCAGAAGTTCTGCAGAAGTTCTGCAGAAATTCTGTCGACGTAAAAAGTCACTCCCCCTCAAAAGTATAAAGTGCTGTATATTGTATGTAATAGAGAACGCACATACATCCATTTTACGGAGGGAACGGACGCCATTGAAGCAATCGATGTTCTACGAAGAAATAGAATAGTGGCAACGTTCGCCAAATGCGTTGCCTCCATTGATTATGTAGAGAATACAGAGGAGGATGTCGAAATGTCAATTGCACAGACACAGCCAACTCGTCTGAACAACATTCAACAATCAAGAGTTCGTCGAATAGATCGTAGCATACAAGTCCGTAATTCTCAGCAAGTATATAGGCTCAAGAATCGTCGAGTCCAGAATCGTCATGGTCATTTTAATCCTCCAAACAATTTTAGAGCAAACAATTCGAAAACAAGGTTCATCAAAGTGGAAGTCCCAGCGTATGTCAATCAACATCAATACGAAATAAGGCTTGTGAGAAAGTAGTCATCCTGAATCTCTTGCTGGCGGCTGGAATGTAATTAAAAATGAGGATTTTTAATATTGAAGAATTTCCGTTATTCTCGTTATTTGAATTATGTAGTATTGTTTTTTTTATTTCAATAGTAACTTGCTATAAAACTTTTTAACGTCCTTTTTAATTTTGAACTGAATAGCGTAAAGACGCGAAACTGCACTTTTTCTCCTTTTTTACTGAAAAAGATTTTATTCTTCTCGTTAAAGTGAGAGATAGTGCATCGATATTTTTGATAAAACCCTACAAAAGTAAGAAACATTTGGAAGGTTTTAATTATATTTTGTATTAAAATTCTTTAATCTGTAGGTGATTAAATCACACCAAATTTATTAAATAATAAATCGAGCCGATTGTTAGAAATCGAGCGGAAGCTTACAACGCAGAGTTTTTTTACTGAAGATTGATTAGGCAGGAATTGTGAATCCGGCTCAGTGACTCAACTATCAGCCTACTTAACAGCTAAAGTCAACAGGACAGGCAGTAACATTTTGAGGAGATTGAAGGACATCAGAAGTTGAAGAATTTTGAAGGTGATAAGAGTGATTTAGTCACGAAAATAATGGTATGTTGCATTATGTACTCACAAATATATTTCCACTTCGACTGTTTACTCGTCTAGATAAATCTGATTTTTATGAAATTTTGTGAATACCTGCATTCATATATTTTAAAAAGATTGGCTTGGAGAAGCACGAATATTTTTTAAATATTTTATGAATAAACATGTTTTTAAAAATTCGTGGAAAATAATTCCTGATAAATTCCATGAATTGAATCAATAAACGGCTTGAACAACATTGTGATCATACGAAAAAATTAATTTTTTATTAACTTAAAGCATTTCCTCTATTAAAAACATATTGTTTGTTCATTCAGAAACGTGAAAACAATTTAATTTGCTGCTAGGAGTGCGGACATTTGCCATTTTATGTGAAATATTTAATATCAACAACATATTAATATATTATTTCTGCATATCCCGAGCAAGACTGCATATACCCCTAACAGACAATGAACATGGCCACATAAATGAGCTTGTTGATCGAGATATTCAATTAATATAAATCGGTATGCACAATTCTGTGAGTATACTCATGAGCATGCTTCTTGTCTGTTCAAGTGACATATAACGTTCATATTCATTTGTGCCGCTTGGGTTTACATATATAATTTCAAATGTGACTGTTGAAAACGAAATAATTCAAGCTTATTAAAAGCACATAAAAAAGCTGACTGTTACGCTTTGGGCAAAGCTAACAGATAATTCATGATAGAATGTTTTTTTAATTCGCACAAATAATTTGTAATATTATAAATAATGCTGGAAATCATCTGTTATTTTTGTGGTTAGTGTACGGGTTTAACAATTCCGCGGTTCATTGCTAATTTTAATGAGATACCAAAATTTATAAAAATATATGGTATTTAGCGGTATTTTGAACAATTTAGAGACATTTGAAAATTACGGATCAGAGCTTCGACCAGAGTCGAATTTTTAATACAAAATCCGGTCTACTACAAGCTCTGCTGAGAAGTCTTGATCTCGATTTCGATAATCCTTAGTTTCAATCCTAACTATGTCCTCTAGCATTTTTCATTCTAAGTATCCTTACTCATCTGCATCTCCTTGTTGCTGTATTGCTGATCTGCATTTTGCTAAAACTTCCTACGCTTAAACGTAATAAAATTACAGTTAATTAAGTTAAAGATAATATGATAAATAAGTATCATTGAGTTGTTAAGCAGTTCGAAAACTTTGAAAATTACTATCTCGAGCGACATAAATTATGCAGAATCTGTCATGGCTAGTTTTGAAGCTGCATGTAATCCACTTCGAGACAGTTCAATTTAATGTTAATAAAAGTAACCATAGCAAAGTCATGACATCACATTTGCAATTTCTATCACTCGGGGACGTAATCAAATTACACAAACATCAAAGAATTTAATCCTCAACTCAATCCAACTCTTTTAAAAAGCAATATAGCAATCAAATACCGGATGCTTAACATTTTAAATATGCAGTCATTTCCTTCAAAACTCTTCAACTATGATGAAAGATTTCCGAGTATAGAATTTATGAAAAAGCATTAAGATAGCTTTTGTCATGAAACAAAAAAAAGCTACAATGTTGACTTAATCTTATAAGCTCTTGTCTATCATGT
Organism: Chironomus tepperi; assembly: GCF_022539635.2. Lineage (NCBI taxonomy): Eukaryota > Metazoa > Arthropoda > Insecta > Diptera > Chironomidae > Chironomus > Chironomus tepperi. The sequence continues at coordinate 24,085 of NW_027226463.1, forward strand.
CATGCTTAATGAAGTATATTCCTAGTTTAGGTATTTCCATGAAAAAGTTTAATCAAAATCGATTTTAAAATAAAAAAAATTTCATGAATAAAATAATAAAGTGAAAGTTGCGCATGCACATGAATATGCTTTACGGTTATTAAATTAATTATTTCATATATATATGGGAATGGAAAATAATATCAAGGAGGATGCGAGAAAAGCGAGGAACTGAAGCTTTACAAAATACACAAGATACTCGTAATAACATTTTATTCTATGTTATTAGATGGAAGCAAAGAATATATCGGATATAAGCTTTAGTTAATTTATAAAATACGTACATAAATAATAAGCTTCAATTTTCTTCATTTTATAATTATTATGAATGACAATCAACCCACTTACAAAGTTCACAATACTTTTTCATGATGACATTTGAGACATCATTATTATCTTTGTTCCTTGTGTTTATGTAGGAGGTCCTCTATCAAATGGAAATGAATATGAAAGTCAAAAGGAAAAAAAAAACAAAATTTTCTTCTTAACTTAATTGTTCTTATTTTATGATGGTTAATATGGCAGTAACTATATCTCGTCTAATGTGGGTGTAAAGTTCAAAAGTTTTTCTTTCATACGATCAAGTTACAAGTAATAAATTTTTGGATTCTTTATATAAAAATTGATTGTTTAACTTATGAGGAAATTGAGCTTGTGTGGAAAAGGTTTCAAATTTCTGGTCTATTTCCCGAGCGACACAATCCAGCAAGATGTATTTTTTGCCGAAAAAATGAACCAAAATCAGATATCATGGAGCTTTCAGGATAACGTCACGTCTTAAACTTTTACTAACGTATTGGTCCATTGGCAGGAGCGTATTTAGGGGAAGAAGCGGGTTATAAGTCAAGGTCTGATCAAGGTCTAGGATGTCAAAGGTTGCCTTTTATTCAAAATTTCAACTCATTCTATTCCAAAGAGCTCATTGGCTGCTGTTTTCGCTTCACTACGTCCCCATATTGATTCCTTACTTACTTGGTTACTTACTTACTTACATCACTGGTCGCACAGATCAGTTGTGATCCATGATTTCCGGAACTTACAGAAGAAGTCGCCCTAAGCTGACGGCTTAGGTGTATGTCCCATTTTGACGACAGCAATGTAATTTGCAGCACATTGCCATTAGAGAACAAGTTTTGAACCCAAAAGCTGAAGAAATATTCATGAATTCAGTGAAGGAACTTAACACGACATTTCCTACCCTTATTCAAATGAATTGTAGCTGACATAATTAGATAGAAAAATCTTTTGACAAATTAAAATGATGGAATTTTTTTGATGTTTTTTTTTTTCTTTAATTTAATTTTATTTCCTTTTATGTTTGTTACTGTATATCCACTTCACTGAATATATTTACAAGGATTTCTTGGAATTTTATAAAATATTTTGATTTTATAGCATTCAAGATTAAAGCTCTCTGAAAAAAAAACATTGTAAGCTCGTCTTTAATCCTTTTGTTGACATCTCTTAAATTTAATTAATTTTCAAGACAATGAGGTTTTTGGAATATGAAAATGTTTTGATCATAAAATTAAATTTTAAGGAATGAATTGTTCGAGATTAGTATAGATGAAATAATTAACAAAAGTGCTTTAGGCTATGCTTTGAACAACTTTGAACTTACAAACAAAAGTTTTTCCAGTAAATAATTTGCATGTCAAAGATAATCAGCATTGATTGAAACATGTGTTATCATAAATGAAGCGTGTGTGTTCGTCATTGATGACATGACAGGTTTACAGATGAACCGTGAATAATGAGAAGTGTGTCTAAACACCAGAAAGACTGCTTTTCTGTTACCAGTACCTTGGTAGTGTCCCTATTATATGTCAATGCATAAATGCTTTGAATTTGAATGAGTATTCAGCATTGTAACGGCTGATTTTGACTCATTTTTGTGCCAAAAAATTTGGTTTACGACATTCTGCTGTTTAGGACCTTAAGACTAATAAAGGTATTGTTAGCTTATATATGTCAAAAAAGTGGTTCGAACTCCACTATACACGGTAGCTCTAAATTTGAGGTTTGGCGAATCCTGACTCGTTAAACTGTCATTGGCACTAATACGCTTATAACGCGAAACTCTGGGACCTTTAAATCGGAATAGCCTACAGTTTATTCTTTTTAATAGCTTACAATGTCCTAACGACTTGAAAATCAACATTTAAGCTATAAATGTCACTGATCTTAAACATGCTGTCTAAATTGACCTTTATATTCATTATTGAGTACAAAATTCATGAATCCAAAGAACTTTGAAAAGTTCACCATCCTCAGAGGAGCCAAAATGACCAGATTTACAAGAAATATTCAAAAAATTGTGGTATCTCTTTTTGGTCATTGATGTAAAGTTTTTTATGCTAAAAAAGTTTTCAGGTCAAAAAGTAAGAAAAAAAGTTTTTGCAATAATTTTTTGATAAAGTCCTTTCCGACCAGAATTGTGAATTATTCTTCATCCAAGTTCCAAGTTTCACTTAAATTATTCAAAAAGATATTCAGCATAACAATAAAGTTTCCATTTTTAGCGCATTTTTGAAATTTTTTTCAAAAAGGTAGCTTAATAAGACACTTTGTTCGGTCGTTCGGCTGACGCTAAAAACTTTTTATCTAGACATCGTAGAGAGCTCGGAATGGTTTTAAAAGATCAGTTCCATAAAGTTATTGCGGCGCCGGGCATTTAAAAGTTTCAAATCATCGCATAAATACTATAATTAACAAATTTTCATTTTCATATACAACAACAACAAAAACATCAACACGTTTTTTCATTGTTTTACAGTGTTCTTCAATGTTTTTCGATGTTTTTACAGTGTTTACTGAACAATGTTTGAATTTTTTTTGACCGTTATGAGGTTTAAATTATTAAAATCCGTTATATGATGAAATGCTTAAATTTCTATTATGGTAACTTGGAATTAACTGGATCTGGTTTTGTTGGTCTGGAAGTGACTTGGATCCTACTGGATCTTGTTTTTGTGAGTAAGGAAATTAAATGGAAGTGACCTAGATCCTACTGGATCTCGTTTTTGTGGGCCTGGAATTTATAAGGATCTTACTGGATCTTGTTTTGTGAATCTGGATCGTACTGGATCTTGTTTTTGTGGGTTTGGAAGTGATCTGGATCTTACTGGATCTTGATTTTGTGAGTCTGGAAGTTGTATGGATCCTGTTGGATCTGTTTCTTTGGTAGGAAAATTGATACCTATTAATATCTATTAATCAATTACTGATCGCTGGGACAAAAATGCGCTTAAGTCCCTCGATCAAAAACACGAGGACTTTTGTAATTTTTTCTTTTATTTTCTTCCTTCCGAAATAGGAACAATAATTTTAATTCACAACAATCATTGACACACAGCATGTAGAAGTTCTCATGATAAATTCCATTCCATAGCTTATTCAAATTTTATGTGAATAAATGTAATCTTAAATTAATTTGAATCCCCTTAATTGTGCTGAATATAATATATTTTATTGTTAGTAAATAGAGCACAAACAGTCAGTCAATGAGTTAAGCATAAAGGCACGTAAACTTTACATTTTCTTAGCTATAGCAGCATCCATTCATAGAATCGAGTGAGAAAGTTATGCTGAGTGTTTTAAAGGTTAAAATGTTGGTTCAATGAGAAGCTAACAATATGTATATCGTGCTATATAGCTTGATAGCACGTAAACGTGACATTGTATGTCAATGGTTTAATGCACTTAAAAAGGATTAAGTTGACTCTTTTTTTATTCATTCATTCTCTACTGTTGTCAATCAAGATTAGCTTTTCGAGATGAGATGGGATGATGTGAATGAATTTTGTTCTATTTTATTGCCATGGATTACTCCTTTTTATCTGCTGAGTATTTTTAATCTGTTTATCAAGAATTATTTTCATACATAGAATAAGTCTGTGGCAGACAAAAAGCTTGAAGCTTCAACAATTTCAAAAGGATAGAAAATGAAATTATATTTGGATTGTCTGTTGCATTCAGAAGGAATCATAAGTAGTATGTTACAATCCTTTTGTCTATGCATTGGATGGAGAATAGAATAGAATAGAATGCATTTATCCATATTTATTAGCCTTCAAGGGTAATTAGACTTAAAATGCACAAAATAGTAAATTCTTATGAAGCCGTTTTCTTTATTGGCGCAGTAGTTAGCACTAACAGGCAAAGAACATGTTCTCGAGAACCTGCTAATCTTATAAATCCTAGATGAGTATGCTCGTGAGTGTTGCTATCAGCTTACTCTTCTCTTTGTAGCACGCTCTTTGCCAGCTAGGATAAAGTGTCCACCAATTAATTCTAAGGATGCAGACTCAATCTCAAAGAATGTCTAGTTTACTTTGAATGTTTTCTCGTTGCTCGTTTCACGAGAACTAGAAAACATTCAAAGTAAACTATGGTAAGGTCCAGTTGCAAATACCCTGGGTCATACAAGGTGCAGATGTAAGAATGTATCATCTTTAAATAGCTGCAAAAAAAGCAAAATGCATCATAAAAACTAGAATTTGATTCTAATTTTACTGAATTTTGAGGATCAGATTCAGTTACAGTTCCGAGCTCCAATAATAAAAAATACTCGAAAGTCGACGACATAATTTTATCAATGGTGGTCACATTGATTCCTGTAGTCGTGGTGCACCAACATATGGTGGAAACATTGCAATTTGTGCCAGTCAATCAAGAAGGCAACTCCAATTTAATGCTGATAAATGTAATCGTACTGAAGATGCTATGCAATGCTCAGGAATGTTTTATAAATCAGCATTTTTGTCAGCTTTTGTGTAGAACGTAAACGTAAACGTACACGATAAGAATTGAGTATTGAATTTAATTTATCAATCTCATTCTACTACGGAACTTTGAGAAGTTTAACAAAACTTCAATAATATGCTGACAAAAATGTCAAATAACAAGCAAAAGATACATTCTCTTCCATAATACTAATCATAACTTTACCCGCGAAACAATACAAAAGGCAATTAGCGCTTAACAAAACAAAAATATTTATCTCTAGCTGACAAGTTCGTTGTTCGTTCCACCTTTCACATTGGTTTTAAAAACAACTTTTATTTCAAAACTTTTTTCATATTTTTCCTCCCCTACGTGGAATTGTTTAAAAGCTTTTGTGCCATTATAAAGTTTATCATCAAAATATTTTTCCATTTTTAATTTTTTTTCTACCTCTTTATTTCGTTTTTGTAGGATATAAAAAACTATTATATCAGTTTTTTGTTGTCACATGAAAATAAATGCACCGTGTGATGTAAAAGTGGGAGAGTTGGAAGTTCACAATCAGCATACAACGATTCCTAGGGCAGCAGGTTTAAAAACAAGAATATAAAATAAATAGGAAATAAAAATGCGGGACTTTAGTTGGAAATAAAATCTTTGAAAGGGAAACATTTGTGTGCGCAATTGTAAAAATAATATTTGGAAGTATTTTGTGGAGTTGAGAAGTTTTGAAGCGCATGGCAATTTTTAGAGCAGGTTTTAGAGTTTCTTGTTATTTTATAGATGAATCCCGCCCAGGAGGCTCACAAAGTAGAAATTACCGAATAGCTGAACTCATACAACTCTGACTCTAAGATTAGGCTAGATTCGACAAAATACGACACCTGGCTAGAGTTAAGTCGAACTGGAGTCGGATTTTCTGCCATTTCTTTGTCGTGCTTTCTGAGTTAAGAGCTCGTAACTAGCAAATTTCATACAAAATTGTTTCAAATCCGGTATAGTGAACACAATCATGAATTCGAAATTCGTTCGACAAACAGGAAACAAAGCCTAAAACTAGTGAATAAAAATTACAATTAAAATCGTACGATTGAAATCGAAATTAAAAAAATTGCATTGAAAAAATCGTACGATTGAAATCATAATTTAAATTCAATTTCAATTACAATTATGATCGTAGGATTTAAATTATTGCGATTGAATCGTGTTAATTTCGATCTTTTTTTTAGGATCGAAATTAAACGATTCAATCGCAAAATTGGGATCGAAATTAATTGTATGAAAATTTTTTTGTGGGTAATGATTATGATTAATTTTGAAGGATATTGATTCGGATTCTAGACTGTTGTTCTTTTGAAAATGTTGATGGATTTAAAATTTATACTGGATCTGCAGGAACAGCTGAATTTTCTGCTGATTTGCTGATTTTTCTGTTGATTTTCATTTAATTTCAACAGAATTCTCATTCTTTTGGTTGTTTTATTAGGAACTGAGTCCTTTTTGAATACAGCGATTTCATATTTTGGTTCAGTGAGACTATATGGAGCTTAGCATGCTTAAAGGAAGTAGCGGAAGTGCTTAGTTCCTGAGATCTGATCACATGCTTAAAAAGTCATGATTCGTCGAGAAATGAAATAAAAATATTTTTGGCAGTTCCAGCCAGTTGGACATAGCCAGTTATCAATCAGCCGTTAATTGGAAGTTATTGATTATGTATGAAGTAACATGTGTCTATTAATTTTCAGGATGTTTATCGGTTTAAAGAAAAAGGCTAATTTTTAATCACTTCCACACGGTTCCATCTTTGATCCAGAGCAGAATAGAATATAGCAAATCGTCCAAAAAGTAACTGTTTATGTCCAAATGTTTTGTAATCTTGATTACTTTGATTTGTTTCTAAAATATAATAATATTAATGATGACTGGCTATGTCCAACTGGCTGGAACTGCCAAAAATATTTTTATTTCATTTCTCGACGAATCATGACTTTTTAAGCATGTGATCAGATCTCAGGAACTAAGCACTTCCGCTACTTCCTTTAAGCATGCTAAGCTCCATATAGTCTCACTGAACCAAAATATGAAATCGCTGTATTCAAAAAGGACTCAGTTCCTAATAAAACAACCAAAAGAATGAGAATTCTGTTGAAATTCAATGAAAATCAACAGAAAAATCAGCAAATCAGCAGAAAATTCAGCTGTTCCTGCAGATCCAGTATAAATTTTAAATCCATCAACATTTTCAAAAGAACAACAGTCTAGAATCCGAATCAATATCCTTCAAAATTAATCATAATCATTACCCACAAAAAAATTTTCATACAATTAATTTCGATCCCAATTTTGCGATTGAATCGTTTAATTTCGATCCTAAAAAAAAGATCGAAATTAACACGATTCAATCGCAATAATTTAAATCCTACGATCATAATTGTAATTGAAATTGAATTTAAATTATGATTTCAATCGTACGATTTTTTCAATGCAATTTTTTTAATTTCGATTTCAATCGTACGATTTTAATTGTAATTTTTATTCACTACCTAAAACCTTAACTCGAAGGCCAAATGTAGTAATGTTTTCAGATGCCTCAAATAAAGTTACTCTTCATATGTCAGTGATTGTTGAAATTACTTAAGTTCTAGACTCGCATACTTAAAGGACTCATGGCATAGAACAGCCGGAAATTAGTGGTTTTAGGCCTACTCTTGCCAAATTAGATTCCTTGTCTGAAACATGCTTGCCTAGATACATTATTTTTAGCCTTTTCCTGGCTTATCGTCTTCCAAAGCAGATCACATAGCATACAGTAGCTCATAAGCTCAAAAACAAGAATTTTTACTAGACAATCCGAAGAAATTCCTATCCCATTTTTCCAGGTATTAAAGTTTAATATAGAATGAATCACTATGAAGTAAGAGAATATGATAAAAAAAGAAATCATAAAGTTCACATAGCATATGAAAACATATAAAAAATGTAGTATACGATAGAGAGAAAGATAAACATACTGTGACTTAGTAAGATGACAAAAAAAGGAACTGAAAAACGACAACAGAATCTAATTTATTTCAAACATTTATTTTGAACGGAGACGAGGAAGGGAGATGGAAAGAAAAGCAATCGTAAATTCCTAACAACTCCACGAGCCAACTCTGACATGAGGGATGAAATAAATATGTTTGAGAAAATTAAATGAAAAAGCAACAAATATGACATTGTATGTACATGATACATATATTGTATTGATGCATACTGGGTGGAAAATTTGAAAAATGTTCAACAATATTCCTTACCTGATTAAAATCGATTTGGTAGATTGGATAGCTTAACATATTGAATTATTGGACTTTTTTGACAAATTGTTGCCTACAACATGTCAAATTGTCACTTTAAGGCTTATTTTCGCCCACGAAAAACAAGATTTATACCCTTGTATCTCTCAAATTCCACTTGGGACTTACTTTTTATCTCCTACTAGAGATTCTTCTTTTATTCATAGCCTTAAAGATGCTGCTTATCTTTAATCTACTTCCTCCAACTGTGAAGAGACTTTTTTGAAGGAATTTTAGGTATTTTTATTAAGTTTGTAAGTTTCAAAGTTTTTCAATGTTGGTTCATTTATTAGATTGTCATCTCTGAGGACACGAACTTTCTTAAAAAGATGTAATTTTTGCCCATAACATTAACTTTTGAGAATTTGAGTCTTCTTCCTTTACTACGCAAATAGTAACCATCAAATGTGAATATTCTTGTGCTTGTTACAATTTCATGGAATTTGGATTATTTATTTTCATTAAATTAGGAACTGAAATTTTGGTTTAATAATTGTCAAGTAATTTCTTGAGGGAATTTGAATTTAATTTTGATTTAAACTAGTTAATCATCCCGAGCAACATAAATGAAGAAGACACCACTTCAAAGCTTTTAAGGTTACGATGAAGCTCTTTTATTAATACTAGACCAAAGCCGACTCCGTGAAAAATTCAAATAGCTGCCAAACTTAAGGAGCTTCTATTTTATACCAAAGAATGTGCTTAGTGAAGCCTTAAAATCTCTTCCTTCTTCATTTGTGTCACTGGGACCTTAATCTTAATAAATATAGGGCATTATTTTATCAAAAGTATCCAGGGTCTTAGGCAGAAATTACTTTCTCTAAGTGACTTCTTTTGAATTTAAAGAACGAAAGATATTGAAATATATTTGTTGTCGACACCCTCCCTCCCCCTTCTCCTCTGACTATGCCTCTGGTAGTATCCAAGATTAATCAACACTTAATGTAACAGTGAGGCTCTTAACTCTAAGTGACGACACAACGTAGGAGGAAGAGTTCATGTTAAAGCCCATAGCAATCCATATGGATTCCAAACTTAGTGTTGCTGTTAAATAGAGCCTTTTGTTGCAAGAATGCCATATGGAATTCAAATCAAACTTTATCTCTTTTAAATTGAAGCTAGTCCCCGTATCTATGCCGACTTGGTGTAAATTCGACACTATATTCAATTCCACGAAAACTTCATACCAATCCTACCAAATTCAACCTCAAACTATGTTATAATCTATTAAAAAGCTCAAAGCCATACCTACAGAACCACATCCAATAAATTGCATGCATTTTGATGATTTTTCTATTATTAATTCACTAATTGCAATAAAAATTCAATATTTATGACTGTGGCAGAATCATAATAAATTCCATTAAAAATCCCACACATGTAGAACTCCATCAAAAAATATTCAAATTGTTGATCTAACAATAAATTTTGCACAAGCAGTAGTTCCAACAAAAAAAAAATGCAAAACTAGTAATGAAGCGGATCACCCTTCATGGGAATATTCACACCATACGTAGATCAGAAAACTGTATCTGTGCAAGAATTAAAAACACAACTTGAACAAAATAATTTATTTATGAAATAAATGTGATAAATAATGATTACTTATAGAGTAACTAAAATTATTTAAATGAATGAACTGCGTCCGAACCATTTCTCTACTCACGGCAACATATATTCATAGATATGCAGTTTCTAATGCTTGGGAAAATTTTCACGCCTTCACTCGCTTCGCTCCGTTCAGGTCGCAAAAATTTGTGAGCTTCGCTCAACCAAGTCCGAACTGCGTTCGAACTAATTAAGTTCGAGCTTCGCTCGAACTATTTTTCTACTGAGCTACGCTCGCCCGACTTGGGTAGATTACAGTACTTTTATAGATCACTATACAAGCCGGGCTGAGCTTCGCTCGCCCGACTTGGGTAGATTACAGTACTTTTATAGATCACTATACGAGCCGGGCTGAGCTTCGCTCGCCCGACTTGGGTAGATTGCAGTACTTTTATAGATCACTATACGAGCCGGGCTGAGCTTCGCTCGCCCGACTTGGGTAGATTACAGTACTTTTATAGATCACTATACGAGCCGGGCTGAGCTTCGCTCGCCCGACTTTGGTAGATTACAGTACTTTTATAGATCACTATACGAGCCGGGCTGAGCTTCGCTCGCCCGACTTGGGTAGATTACAGTACTTTTATAGATCACTATACGAGCCGGGCTGAGCTTCGCTCGCCCGACTTGAGTAGATAACAGCACTTTTATAGATCACTATACGAGCCGGGCTGAGCTTCGCTCGCCCGACTTGGGTAGATTACAGTACTTTTATAGATCACTATACGAGCCGGGCTGAGCTTCGCTCGCCCGACTTGGGTAGATTACAGTACTTTTATAGATCACTATACGAGCCGGGCTGAGCTTCGCTCGCCCGACTTTGGTAGATTACAGTACTTTTATAGATCACTATACGAGCCGGGCTGAGCTTCGCTCGCCCGACTTGGGTAGATTACAGTACTTTTATAGATCACTATACGAGCCGGGCTGAGCTTCGCTCGCCCGACTTGAGTAGATAACAGCACTTTTATAGATCACTATACGAGCCGGGCTGAGCTTCGCTCGCCCGACTTGGGTAGATTACAGTACTTTCATAGATCACTATACGAGCCAAGCTGAGCTTCGCTCGCCCGACTTGGGTAGATTACAGTACTTTTATAGATCACTATACGAGCCGGGCTGAGCTTCGCTCGCCCGACTTTGGTAGATTACAGTACTTTTATAGATCACTATACGAGCCGGGCTGATACACATAAAATCAAGATCCATACAACTTCTAGACCCATAAAAATAAGATCCAGTAAGGTCCAGTTCACTTCCAGGCTATCAAAATGAGATCCAGTAGGATCCATACAACTTCCAGATACATAAAAACAAGATCCAGTAGGATCCAGTTCACATCCAGACCATTAAAATGAGATAAAGTAGGATCCATAAAACTTCCAGATACATAAAAACAAGATACAGTTGGATCCAGTTCACTTCCAGACCATTAAAATGAGATCCAGGAGGATCCAGTTCACTTCTAGACCATTAAAATAAGATCCAGTAGGATCCAGTTCACTTCCAGACCATTAAAATGAGATCCAGTAGGATCCATACAACTTCCAGAACCATAAAAACAAGATTCAGTAGGATCCAGTTCACTTCCAGACCATTAAAATGAGATCCAGTAGGATCCATACAACTTCCAGATACATAAAAACAAGATCCAGTAGGATCCAATTCACTTCCAGACCATTAAAATGAGATCCAGTAGGATCCATACAACTTCCAGATACATAAAAATAAGATCCAGTAGGATCCAGTTCACTTCAAGACCATTAAAATGAGATCCAGTAGGATCTAGTTCACTTCCAGACCATTAAAATGAAATCCAGTAGGATCCATACAACTTCCAGATACATAAAAATAAGATCCAGTAGGATCCAGTTCACTTCAAGACCATTAAAATGAGATCCAGTAGGATCTAGTTCACTTCCAGACCATTAAAATGAAATCCAGTAGGATCCATACAACTTCCAGATACATAAAAACAAGATCCAGTAGGATCCAGTTCACTTCCAGACCATTAAAATGAGATCCAGTAGGATCCTTACAACTTCCAGAACCATAAAAACAAGATCCAGTAGGATCCAGTTCAATCCAGACCATTAAAATGAGATCCAGTAGGATCCATACAACTTCCAGATACATAAAAACAAGATCCAGTAGGATCCAGTTCACTTCCAGACCATTAAAATGAGATCCAGTAGGATCCATACAACTTCCAGATACATAAAAACAAGATCCAGTAGGATCCAGTTCACTTCAAGACCATTAAAATGAGATCCAGTAGGATCCAGTTCACTTCCAGACCATTAAAATGAGATCCAGTAGGATCCTTACAATTTCCAGAACCATAAAAACAAGATCCAGTAGGATCCAGTTCACTTCCAGACCATTAAAATGAGATCCAGTAGGATCCATACAACTTCCAGATACATAAAAACAAGATCCAGTAGGATCCAGCTCACTTCCAGACCATTGAAATGAGATCCAGTAGGATCCATACAACTTTCAGATACATAAAAACAAGATCCAGTAGGATCCAGTTCACTTCCAGACCATTAAAATGAGATCCAGTAGGATCCATACAACTTCCAGATACATAAAAACAAGATCCAGTAGGATCCAGTTCACTTCCAGACCATTAAAATGAGATCCAGTAGGATCCATACAACTTCCAGATACATAAAAACAAGATCCAGTAGGATCCAATTCACTTCCAGACCATTAAAATGAGATCCAGTAGGATCCAGTTCACTTCCAGACCATTAAAATGAGATCCAGTAGGATCCATACAACTTCCAGATACATAAAAACAAGATCCAGTAGGATCCAGTTCACTTCCAGACCATTAAAATGAGATCCAGTAGGATCCATACAACTTCCAGATACATAAAAACAAGATCCAGTAGGATCCAGTTCACTTCCAGACCATTAAAATGAGATCCAGTAGGATCCATACAACTTCCAGATACATAAAAACAAGATCCAGTAGGATCTAGTTCACTTCCAGACCATTAAAATGAAATCCAGTAGGATCCATACAACTTCCAGATACATAAAAACAAGATCCAGTAGGATCTAGTTCACTTCTAGACCATTAAAATGAGATCCAGTAGGATCCATACAACTTCCAGATACATAAAAACAAGATCCAGTAGGATCCAGTTCACTTCCAGACCATTAAAATGAGATCCAGTAGGATCCATACAACTTCCAGATACATAAAAACAAGATCCAGTAGGATCCAGTTCACTTCCAGACCATTAAAATGAGATCCAGTAGGATCCATACAACTTCCAGATACATAAAAACAAGATCCAGTAGGATCTAGTTCACTTCCAGACCATTAAAATGAAATCCAGTAGGATCCATACAACTTCCAGATACATAAAAACAAGATCCAGTAGGATCCAGTTCACTTCCAGACCATTAAAATGAGATCCAGTAGGATCCATACAACTTCCAGATACATAAAAACAAGATCCAGTAGGATCCAATTCACTTCCAGACCATTAAAATGAGATCCAGTAGGATCCATACAACTTCCAGATACATAAAAACAAGATCCAGTAGGATCCAGTTCACTTCTAGATCATTAAAATGAGATCCAGTAGGATCCATATAACTCCCAGACACATAAAAACAAGATCCAGTAGGATCCAGTTCACTTTTACACCATTATAATAAGATCCAGTAAGATTCAGTTCAATTTATTTTTTTGTTTGTTTACAAAAATGTATTTTGCAATAATCGACTATAATTTGGACCAAAAAAAGACAGTTTTTTACATCTTGTGCCTCAATGGAAGCATCTTATGGCTCCAAAAACAATACAGTTCTTGCCATACCCATTTCCTACCAGAAGCAAAAAACCCGAAGTCTTAGTATTGAGTTTGAAGAGAGATATCGTGCTGATTAACTAACTAACTAACTAACTAACTAACTAACTAAATAACAGAAAGTGTTTTTTTGCGATTTCTCGGCACAGGAAGCACCAATCAAGATGCGGTTTTCACTGTTGGATTGGTATTTTCAGGCACAGACTTTCCACCATTGGAAATATTTGTCAATTCTGTAAGCCTGATGCAGGAAATTAAAAAAACTGAAATTTTCAAATACCAAAAGCAATATATTCACCCAAATTGAAAATTTGGTGTGAATATGATTAGAATTTTTTCCTAAATCATTTCAACCCTAAATATATCATTCACATTCTGTGCTGGTTCCAAAAGTTTTTTTTTCTAAAAATTTCATATCTTGATGTTCTCAAAACCACATGCGCTGCTGTTTCATGTTCACTGCAGATTTTTTTCATTTTATTTAGTTTTTTATGCTGATTGCTTTTTTAGACATTTGCATGTCACAAAATATGAGCTGAGATATGGTATGTGATGCTACATACATATTTATGCTTATCATTTCCTTCATTTCATTAATTTTTAACACATTACTTTTGATTAAATTATAACATTTTGGTCAATATGTATGAACCTTAAGGGACATATTCTGGATCCAAATTTCCATTTTGGGGATATGTAAAGTATGTCACGAAGTTAGATCTAATGCAAGTCAGTAATGAACATTTGATGGTTCATCTAGCCATGGCAAATAATACTGTTTTAAAAATTCAGATAATCTAAATGTCATTAAATATTTGTGTTACTGAATTTCCCCAATGAAACATGTTGACCCATTTCAACTAGAATTTATTCAGTATGTAATCGATTATGTAAAAAAGAAACTTTGTGGAGGGATAAAACCATTCAAGGAAGCTCCCAAGCGGTTGTAAACTGTAAAAGTTATAGCATGACAGTCTAGCCATTGGTGAAATTATGTCTCATAGCAGGGGCGGAGTCAGAAATGCAAAGGGTCGATGATAGGGGCCGATTTATCCGGAGATTTGGCGCGATACGGCTCGGTATAAGTAGACCACTATGACGGTGCAGGTACACCACTTTACCGCCAGGTGTACCATATCCATGACCGGAAAAATCGGCTCAAGAAATGCAAAACCATAGCCAGAAACGCCAGGGAGAAGGGAAGTAAAATGTAGATCATTTGCCTTAAAAACCTCTAGCAATTTGAAGAATTTTATTCAAAAAAGAGCGATTAAACCCCCCTATAACTCCTCTACTCCTCAGTTGTGCCCCTGCCTCAAAGTTTCTTATATTCAATCGATTCTAGTCCATAAAACCTAATCCCTGCTTCGTGATATTAAACAGCAGTTTAAGTGTCATTCGAGTTTCAAGACGCGTTTTAGATGAGTGATGATTTTATGGATTTTAAATGTTGTAGGATATAAAAGTTTATTTCAAAGCTTAAAATCCAGCATAACTTCCTTATCAAATATTTTGTAGCTTTTAGAATGAAACATCCTAGACAATACTTAGAGATTTAACCCAAGGACATCACCAGTTCCTTCTTTGAATATTTAACGAGCATTGCGTCAAACATATCATGTTAAATGCACACTTCCTCGAGGTCAAATCATTCCATTAAATTAGGATTTTGAATTTATTTCCCATTGCGTATCTTAAATTATTCAATGACTGTATCCCCAAAACTCAAATTTTGATGAAATGCTTTATACGCAGTTGTTAAATTTTTACGACTTTATTTTATAATTGATCAAAAAAAGGTGAATGTATCTATACAGCATAAAATATCTGATACTCGATGGTGATAAAAAGCAGGCAGCAAGTTTGTCATGAGTCGTAAAATAAATAGGCAAAAAATATTAAATTATCATATCGAGAGAATTTTTTGTGTATCATAACTTGAATTTTACTGTATGCAAAATGAGTTGACAGAAATTTCATTTCCATTTTATCAGCATATGCAATCTACTGTGAAATGGCAAACCTAGGACTAATATGTTTGTGAATTATGAATCTATCGATATGCGTAGGAGTGTAATTTGTAAGCGATGTGTGACTTTTAAAGGGGGATGTATGATGCCTACAGCAGAATTGTCACCTATCGATTGCGTTATCAAAGGCAAAAAATGATTCACATGCATAATCTTTATAAAAGTTAAACAAATTGGCCTTCTTTTTGGCTTGCCTGACCAAAGACAATACCTAGGCAAAGACACTGCTGAAGGTATGCTTTTCCTCGGCTCTAGGACTGTGTGACAATAGTAATGGCCTTGTAATGTCGTGTATATTGCCCGAATTAATGTCATATCGACAGCACTCTATAAAATGATTGAGATATCGGTCTCTGGTTAGAATCGAACTCACGTACTCAAAACAGAGTGATACAGATTTTCAATCTGTTGCATAATCACTCGGGTACAGAATCCTTACTCTCGCGCTGGCTGATTCACCTATGTATGGCTCAATATCGGATACAGGAGTTTCTAAAAGCTTATTAATTTTATGATCTATATCATTTATGTACGGTTCTCTCTTTGCTTCACTTAGCTTGTATTTAAGGGTAGGTGCATGCTAGGCCAATGCACCCTGTATTAATCAGAGCCTTGTTTGAGTCCGCTTCACTATGTGACTTAGATTAATTATCTCTACTGTAAGACAATGAGAATGGTATATGGTGAAGTGAAGCTAAGAGTGACATAAAGCCACACTCCCTGTGCGTTCATCACTTTTAGGTGTCATCATTTGTAAATGACCTACCAAACAATCAATTTTTGGAATCACATTAAACCTTTTTCACGCTTGTGTTACCAAACATAGCATAAAAAATTCATCTGTAGCATTTTTGAACATATATTTGAAATAAATTGAAACAAATCCATAAATTGATATGCATCATAAAATTTCTAGCAATTTAAACCTGTCAAAAATTGAAAAAAAAATGCCATGTTAGATCTCAAAAGCCACGCATGACACATAAAAATAAATTTACAGTCATTTAGTTATCCAGTTGTCTAGAAAATTTCATTTAATTTAATTGAATTTATACTGAACTGACAACAAAAACTTGACCATCATCATGACATTCATTTATGTTCATACACTAGAAATTGAATCAATACCGATACTGTAACAGATTTCACATAAAGAGACCTTAAATTTTTTTTTTTTTTTGTGTGAATCGTAAAAAAAGCGTACTGATGAAAAATAATCGATATTTTTTGTGTCCAAAATGCCATCTCGTCGATATCATATACGATGTCAATTTATTACAAGAGGATGGTGTGGACGAACCTGATGAAGAAAAAAAAAGAATCGACAACAACAATACAATTTTCAAACACTTTATGATGAAAATTTAATGACATTTTTTTCTCTCTTTCTCTTTTTTTATATGGATGTACCTCCGGTTGTCGGATGATGCTGTGCACTTTTTATTTTGTTCCTTTTTCTTTTCTTCGTCATCTCTTTTTGTTCGGGCTCTAAAAATAACAATATAATAAAACATACACACACCCAAAAAAAAAACAAAATCAACAAAAATGATAACGGTTAAGGTTTCGGGCTTAGCAATGTTGGCATCGGGCATCTGGGTTCAAATTGCCCTTCATCGTTACATGGAATTGTCTACATACTATACAAATACATTTCAAATCATACTTGTCGGCACGGGTTTACTTATACTATTTGTCGGCACAATCGCATGCTGTTGTACAGTTAAAGCACAATCATCGCTTCTTTACTTGGTGAGTAACATGATTGTTTCAATTTTTATCCATTTTTATATATTTTTAGAATCAAGTCATTTTTTAAGATTGAATGGAAATTGGATGACTTTTGAGATTTTTTGGGGGTTTCTTTTGACTGGAGATTCCTATTAACTAGAGGTTGCTTTTGACAGGAGGTTATATATGTGTCAAGCTGTGAAATTGCATAAGTAGCCTTAATGGTAGTCCTTACGTGTCAAAACCCCTTTAGCAAGGTCCTTAGGGCCTGTTTGTCTGTATACACCTAACCCTTAACCTGCACTTATATGATGTATACCCTAGAGCATATCTTAGGGTAGAGATAAGGATAGGTGTATATCTTGAATAATTGTAGGTCTAGGTGTATTGTAGGAAATGGAGAGAATAGATATAATTTACGAGAAACTGGCCCAGTTCTTGTTCAATTTTTAAAGCTTCTTTCGATTTGGCCGTTCATGATAAGCTTCTCCAGGTCGTACCGAGGCCAAGCAGAACTGGAAAGCCTAGGTCTTGTCTCTGGAAAACATCGGAATTCTTTGGTTCAAGAGCATTAATCGCAACACCTTCAATTTATAAGTCTGGGCCCTAAAAACACTTACTTACTTACTTACTTACTTACTGCAACCATGTTCCAATATGGAGCTTAAGTTACAACAGAAGGTTTTCCATCTGACTCTGTTGCTGGCTCTGTCACCTAGTTTGTACAACTTCTCTGTCCGCACGTTGAGCTGACATTCTTTCCTAAAAACATTATGTGTTGAATACATGTCATGTATGCAAGACAGAAACTTACAGATTTCCCAGAATATATTTTCAAACCACAGCTTCAAGGACTTTACAAAATACAGAACCAATTTTCTAGGAAGTAAAATATACTTAGAATTACTTTGAATAAATCCAGAATAACAAATATTGACAATTAGGATAGCAGACTAATATTGTTATCAAGAAGTCAGAATCAAGCAGCTTTCAAGCCCAAAAGCAACAAAACAATTCTGTAACGATTGTGTAATCAGATTAAGATGTATAAAAATCAGAAACTCCCAAAAAATCGAAAAATGTCGTCCAAATGCCATCAAAATAAACAAAAAGCAAAAAAGTCATGAGAAAATCACGACAATCTCACCCTTAAAAATAGAAATGGTTAATCCCCACATGTGTATCATGTGTATGGTATGTGCGTATCCATAAAGTAAACAACAAAGAACAAAAAAAAACAATGGAAATATGTAATGGTATCTTATATTCATTGTTATTCATTCGAGAGAGATATACATAATGTTTTTTTGTTATTTTACTGCCTTTTTCCTCTCTCTGTTGTTGTTGCTGTCGGTGATGTTAGGAGGGAACACACAGAAACTAAATTAATTATGCAATACTAATTTCGTTTTTATGTTTCTTTTTTGCTTGTTTTGCTGTCTCTTACATACACTCTACTGTATAAACTATCACAACACAGTATTCTGGTTTTCTGGCAGTTATTTTGATTGTAGAATTAACTTTAGCCGTAAGCTTATACACGTACAAAGATCACTTAACGGGTGGTTTACGAAAGGGATTGAATCAGAGTCTTCACAATTATGGGCCAGCTGCCGTTATGCAATCTGCAGATTTTGATGCCATGCAAGAGAATGTAAGTAGCTCGTAAATTAATTTACATCTTCCCATATCCATATACAGTACATATTAAATATTCATGGTAATTTAAATAAACACCAACTTTATTTCTCATGGAACGTGTATAGCTTGGATGTTGTGGAAATACAGACTATCGTGATTGGTATACATTATCACCACCACGACCAGTACCACGCTCATGTTGTCGTACACCGGGACCTGTACGATGTGATACACAAGATGAGACACAAATTTATAATCAAGGATGCTTTTTGAAAGTGACACAATATCTCGACAAAAATATTGGACGAATATCATTTTCAACACTCGGATTTGCAATGTTTCCACTTGTCGGATCAATTCTATCAATTGCATTAGCAAAGACAATCAATAAAGCAAAATATGAACAGATGGCATAAACTTCGCTCTTTATCATGTCCCTCATTCAGGATCCCAATTTTATTTGATTTTTATTACGCACCGTAGAGCTTTAATTCGCACATAATCGTTCATTTTTTTAAAGAGACATAAAAAATGTTTAGAAATTTTCGTTGTATTCTTCTAATAAAATATAGAATTGGGACTGTTGATGCTGCAAGTTTAAAAAAAAGAATGAAAATGTATATTTTGGGATTTCTCAAGTTTTGCTATGATAATGCATCACCCTTAATGGGATTTGAGATTTCTCCATTTTCGTTTTTTTTTCTTGTGCAGTGGATTCAGAGTTGTTGCAGTTTGTGGAGCTTGTGGTGTTTTAAGGCAGGTCTGAATATTTCATGAATTGAATACAAGATCTCTATGTGGTTATCTTGGTCTTAAAGTGGAAAATTCATGATGCTGTCAAGATGATGACACAGAAGTCAACATTAGAGCTTTCAAGCAATCAACAACTCTGAAATCAAACAAAATAAGATCTGATGTAGAAGAGTCACAAGCAACAGTCACGTAGATGTTAATCTATATGTGATTTCGATTTTTGAGCACATAGTTGATTAA
>NW_027226464.1:0-44725 GCF_022539635.2 Chironomus tepperi
TCGAATAGCATGCTAAACCGGTTAAACGTTCAGCTGACATGATTCTGTCTTCGTGACGAATTCAATTCAAGTACGGTACCATGGCAGAGTGGCACCGGTCTGATGCCGGGTTTTAGACCATTTGACTGACTTGTGCTATTCTGGGAGCAGCACTGAAAATAAAAAGGTCAGTCAAAAGTTTAAAATCAGCTACATTAAATCTTTATTTGCAGCTTTTCAAGTTAACAAGTGTTAACCATCGATTGAATCAATTTCCGACTCCAATAATTGGATATCATGGATTAGAATTGATCTATAGACTCAAAGTTGTAACCTGAACAGCATAAATCGGTTAATCGATCAAATATTCGATCTCAGGTCGTCGTGACTCTGACTTGGTTCCGGAGTCAATTTAAATCTGGCACCATGTTAGAGTCACGTCAGTTTGATGCCGGATTTTGGACCATAATTCATCTATAGAGCCGGTGTTGTAACCCGAGCAGTACAAACTGATTAATCGACCAAAAATTCAGTCTCAAGCTGACAGGTTATGGGTGGTGGAGGATTTAAATTTACTTCGGAACCAAGTCAAATTCATGCCGGATTTTTGACTATAATTCACTAATGGAGCTAGCTAATTAACTAACAATTCACAACCATCTATAAGATTCTGATCGTCCAACAATTTTACATCCAATAATTAATTAACTCCAATAAATCGTCCCTTAAATCATCAATTTACAATGTCACTCAAGCGCTTCACAAAGCACATGATCAAAAGACAAAGTGGAATGTGCATTAATAATGTCCATCATCAATCTTTCAATAAAAACTTATTACACATTATTTTCCTCGAAGGAATGCAAATGAAAAAAAGAGACGAAAAAAAATAATATTTTTATAACCCAATTTCTTTCCACTTTAACAACAACGCAGTTAAAATGTGCCACAACTTAATTGAGAGAGCAGAAATTTATGAGAGCAATAATTGAGCATGATGGTTAAATGGCTGTGATTCAATGTGACTGCTTTTGAGGTGTGAAAGGGTTTGGATGGTTAGTCAATTTGTCTGAGTGGAAGTTGAGATGATTGGTTGAGATTTTGGGGATTATTTTGATATTTTATGCTTTAAATGTGCTTGTTAACTTTGGATCTGTGATATCTTGAGGGTCTTGTTGTATATTTTGTCCTATCCCTAACAGGTAGAAAGACCGCTTTTAGGTACCGTAGTGGTATTTTTGTATCATGAATGCATGCTCTTTGTTAGGGCATATTTAAGAGGAGATGGCATCAAAATGAAAAGTATAGAACCAATGCTAATCAAAATGCTGAATAATTATCAAAATGGAATTGAGCCACTTTTCAAAGCTCTGATCAAGTCTATATCCCGGCTTTTGCCTCGAAAATTTGTCAAAACCGAGTTTTCCGGAAACTCTATTGCTAGCAACATGCTGTAGATGGATAAGGTTAGGCACTGAGTTAACATCAAGTAGATATTAAGTTGTACTCGACATTAAACTGACATGAAGTCACCATAACACTGTCCTTAAGCCACGATTTTGACTTTTTTATTAAGTTTAAAATCTGGGAAAGGCCGTAGCTAATGAAAGGCTTTTTGGGCTTGAATTCAGAGGCATAAGGAGCAGGGCAGTGGTCAGAGTCGCATCCCATCGCTACAAACTTTCTCGAGAAACTTGATTTTGTTTTCGGTTGGATTCCAGAATAACTTTGAGAGTCATCAAATAATGACCATTGAATTCCTATGCTTTCCACTACATTCTACCTTACTTACCTCATTTTGATCACTAAAGCATTAATTTTGCTTTTAAAATCTTTAAAAAACAAAACTAAGCACACGTCCTCGAGCATATGGCATGAAAAAATTGTAAACTATCAATCAATTAATTAGTTCACGTTGAGTATCACATGTCATGTGTGGTTTTACGTCTGTAATCCTCATCATAATAATCATTTAACATAATTTATGACTTGATATTGAGTCAGACAAAAGGAGATAAATATTGGCGCCATTTTTAAAATAGTTTTTAAGGTATGTATGCTGATCATATGATCCATTCGATCATTCATTAAATTCCACCTTTCATCTTCCTCACAACGACTTGTTTATTTCTTCTTTTCAAATTTTCTACTCGACATGATTTTTCATTTAATTTTTCTTTCTTATTTTTTTCGTCTTTTTGGTATAAAAATTTGTTTTTTTATTCACAAAAACATAAAGGAACATTTTCTACAAATTAAAAGAATTTGACAGACATTCAGAGCCATTAATGGTAATGTAAATAAAGACAATTGAGGATATTTCTGAGTGATTCTTCCTGCTTGTCTAATTTGTTATTGAGTTACAAAGTGATTTGAACTAGAAATGTGTCGATGATTGGAAGATGCTGAACTTATGTGAATAACCTCAGTGAGTCTAGATGAGTCAGGACGTCAAAATGTCAAAACATTGCCCCAAAATTCATTTATTTTTCAGTTCCACTTCATAAGAATCGCCAATTAAGCAGTTTTTCATTTCCCCATGATTAAGTCTGTTATTGACTGTATCAGGTAGTCTAACTAGAAGTAAATTTCAATTAACGTCACAATGTAAATAAAAATCTTGTAGAAAATTAAAATTTTTGTATCAACTAAGGAGATTTATGGAGCATAAAAATGTCTGCTAAATTGAGCTGCTTCGAGAATGTTTTTAGCATTTTGTTTTTCTAAATTTTATGCTTCAATAAGCGAGATATTTTAGCTGTTATATTATAAGGTTCAGATTTAGATTCTCTAATGCGTAGAAAAGGGAATTAGACAAAATATTAGGTATGTTTCGAAGGATAAAACTTGCTTTAGACATTCTAGAACACTTGACCAAAACGCACACGACGTTAAAATGCGAAAATGTGGACAAACTTCAGTATGACTTCATTTCTTGTCGGATTCTATGACATCCAGCTCCACGCTCGACTCATTGCATGCAATTGCATCGGACTCCATTTTAGGTCGCAGAAATGGGCTCAAATCAGCCGTTCTGTTGCCTTCAGGACAACTTCGTGTTCTGTCATTGATATGGCGACTTAGCAATACCGTATTGAGTAAATTGTGTCTGGAATGTGACTATCGGGTTGTTTAATACAATTTATTTAAGTTTATATATGTAGACTGTTTTGATTAGGGTCCATAAATGGATTCAAATCATAACTCAACTTACTTCAATTTATTCCTTCATTTTCATCTGTGTCTTGTAAAATAAAATCTCTTAACTACAATAATAATACAAGTATTTCAACATACCTTTCTCCCTTCAAAGCATCACTTTGTTTATCCCAAATCATCCTTCAAATTTTACATCAAGTATTGCATTACATGTTGTTTATCCTCCAAGGTGTTACAAATCAAATTGAATTTTCAACTTGAAACCCAAAATTGACAGATTTTTCTTTTTCTTTGAAGATGAAAATTAAAAGTCAAGTAAAAAAAAAGTATTTTCAATTATTCTTGTTGTTTTGCTGAGTGGACATCATGTTGTGATTGAGACTCTTTGAAGATTTAACGATAACATTACACTACACGTGTCTGTTATTTAAACAATGTGTCATAGAACTTGATAGATTACATTCATTGTGACTTTAGTAGTTAGATCGTTAAGGATGATCTCTTTGTTAGATTGCTTGTAAGCTTGGCTATGATTTTGAGTGGCGCAAAAATGGAGTAAATTGATGAATTTTGATCAAATAGAAGAGACACCCCAGATTTTGGGGGAACATGCTCATTGTCCGAATATTGCAAATGGATTATTTGATCAGAAACTCGACCCTAGACTGGCGCAACTCTGATTTAATACCAGATTCTCCTTAATCTGTCAATTGGCTAAAGTCTCGTCGATCTGATGCTAAATTTCGGATCTATCAACCGACTTGTGCCATTCGAGTAGGCTTTTTGAGGCTAAAATCGATCGGCATGGAAATCGAAATGCCAAAATTTGCAACGAAACGGCTGCAACTTGACAAATCCCGGTCGGCGTATATTGAAATGTTGCCACCATCCGTTTTCGTGGTTTCCGTGGTGGCAGTATACTTAAAGCTAAGTGGCTGCCACTTGGCAAATCCGGTTGTTTTCGTGGAGGCAACATTTCAATATGCGATCGGGAAAGCTGTATAAATTTGCAAATAGGACAGAATAACACAGTAAGCAAGTAAGTAAATGTGACTCACATTTTAGCAATCTATTGTGAATAATATTTCAACATCCTCGACATCTGACTTCTCTCTAACATTGAAAATAAGTGACATTTACATAAGAGTTCATTAGCAAGGCAAAGTGATTACTTTTTTCTATAAATATATATTTATCTTAATCTGTTTTTAAAAATATTTTCAACTTCATATTTTTCCATATTTTCTTTTGTCGTCTCGCGAAATATTTTTAAACGCAAAAAAATATAAAGGAACAAAAATTTTATTTTTCTTTATTTTTGCCTTTATGACAATGAATTGTAAAATATTTTTAGCAGAATAATTGTGGTCTCATGCATAACAAAAAAGAGAAACAAGAAAATTGGTGAAATCATACCGGATATTTATCTGACAGTTATGTTGATTGATGATTCCTTTTTTTGTCACACTTATTTTTATTTCTCTTAAAAATAATTTTTTTTTCTTCTATTTTTTTTAAAAAAAAAAGCAGAAAGGAATTTTGAGCAACCATTATTCATACTTTCAAATGCGTCGACGTATTTTTCTTGTGATAATTGATATTTTTATGAAGAATTTCATTTTTGTCATGAAACTTTATTTTTTGTTTTTGGGGATTCAGTATAAGCTTTTCGGGACTGGCAGATATCCATAATGTGTCACTCACAAATAATGGCGTAGTTAAAAATGGATTTTAAGCCAAATTTAGCACACAATGAATGAAAAGCAATTGAAAATGGCAATTGTAGACTGTTTATTTCCTGAGTGGACAAAAATACGTTATAGCCAGTTAAAGGCAATGTTATGTCTAGTTGATTATTAGTCCAAATGATTTTTTGTCCACTCCGGTTTGTTAGGAGGACCTGAAAAAAGGAGATTAATTAGAATTAGCAATCAAAAATCTTAGCCAGACCGACGTGACTATGATAAAGAGATTAGGACTTAAACCGAATCGGACGTCATTTGGATTTTGGATCGATTAACAGATTTATGTTTTTTGGGATTATCATCAAATGTTGGTTAGAAATCTGCAACACCTGAATCATTCTACCACAACTCGCATATATATTGTACACAGCCTGGTACACAGTTTATAATCTGATCATTTCTCTTTGAAATATTATTTTGCCAATGCAGAAATGAACGTTTAGGAACATAATATGGAAAAAAATGTTACCAAAAGGAGAATACTTGGTGTACAACCTTAGAAAAGTAGAAAGAAAAAACCGTTTCTTTATTACGAAACCCTCTTAGGTTTGAGATTTTGTCTATTTTTCGCGTTACGTAATTTGTTATGTCCTTTTAACAGAAGGACGTACATTCTTAGAGAAGAAAACTAGACAAAAAATCGTTCAAGTCTGGTTCTGGTCCAGAATTTATTGGTTTCTGAGCATTCTACAATCACATCAGATCGATAAGAATTAATCATCAATTGCTGAATTCTTTGACGCTTTAGAATAACTGTGAGCTTCTGTGTGTCTGAAAACTTCCTACTCAAGCCTCTATTACCACACAAATTCAAAATATTTTATGCATTTTTTGCCATCTTGTAAATATTTCAACAACAATGTTCACTGGAATTGACATAAATCTATCGTATACAGTTCTATTTTCAATTTTAAATTAAATTTTTTAAGCCTGCAAAACAATAAATTACGGTTTAAATGCAACAACAAATAAATTAAAGTCGCAAGTCTCACAAAATCCCAACAAAACATAAAAAATTCTTTTATTTTTATAAAAAAATTTCACATTTGATGCACGTGCAAGTCACTAAATGTAGGAACGGAAGGAGATCATGAAACGGATAATATCTTGTTTGTTTTGTAAACTTTTCAAAAACTTTTGAGTGGCGAATAGGAATTTGCAATTTTGCTTTGCTTTAGATGCAGATTGAGTCTTTTTGGCAGACAACGTGACTGAATAATTTTCATTCACTTTTATTTTTGTCAGATTGTTTTAATTTGGTGAGGGAAATAAATTGGGGAATTGAGTTAATGAGGAAGATTAAATGTGCATTTTGAAATGAAAGGTTGAAGAGTTTTTGACTATTTTTTGGGGAAGTAGCTTGGAATTTGAATGAGAATGTTGAATTGTAGCTTAAAATGGATATATCGTTGATCTTTTTAAATGATATTCTTCAGTCGGACGTCTTCATCTGATTATTTAATTGCAAAAATTGCATGAAATTGTTGCTAGGACTCTGATAAGTCACCGTGTCAGCATAAAATCATCAAAATAACGTAGAAGTGCCCTACTGGGTCCATTCTCAACCTCTGTTTACAGAAGAAAGTGAAAATTCCTATAGCATGTCTCTGGTAGCTTACGTCATTACTTACGATTCAGTATGTTATACTCGAGCAAATCAGACTGCAATTAGTCAAGTATGTCTAGTTATAATCTTGAAATTTGTGTAACTTGCCAACAAATGTCAAGATTTTAACTAGATAAAGGGTTGTCTAATCATAGTCTGTTTTACTCTAGAAAAATTTTAATGTGTAATAGGGTTTTGAGTTCGACTATGTTCATATAACTATTTGAAGATCAGATCATTGGAAGGCTATTAAATTATGCTTTCTCGCTATCAGGATTGGGATCGGAAAACTTCCTTACGATGACAAATTATAGCATTTTTCGGTATCCCGGAATTTTCTGGGAAATCCCGAAAATTTCAATCTCGATCCTGATCCCGAAAATTTATCGGGACCGGGATTTCGAGAAAGCTTTCGAGCGTTTGCAGATCTCGAATATACTAGATGAACATGTTCGTGAGCGTTGCCATCAACTTTCTATATTTTTGAGAGCACGTTCTTTACCTACTAGGGTATGTTATCATTGAAAATTGACAATCAATAACCAGCAACAGAGCTAACTCGTCATAATGACATAGATAACTCATGAATCACAAAGAATTCTTGAATGTTAGTAGACTGTTTATAGTCAGTCAAGCACTTGACATTTGCAATTGCCAAAAGGCAGCCAGCGATAGAGCCAGTTTTAGACGTCAACTGAGAGAGGCCATGGATCCCAGATGATGTATCTGAACAGCGAAGAAAGTATGTTTGACTCATAGACCAGCAAAATAACTGAATATCAACTCTGTCTAGTCCAGACGAAGCACATAAAAAATAATAAATAGCACAATTCAATCCTAAAAAATGAATTTGAAAGCATTTAACAATAAATAAATATCGAAAAAAAGCCAAAAATACCCCAAAAAAAATTAAATCAATTACAATATATCTTTAGTCGCTGTGCCATCTCACCAGACTCGATTTATTTAAGCATCTTAAGTCAATTTATGAGTCAATTAAGTGGTTTGCCAAAAATATCAAGATAAAACTAGATGAGGAATGCGAAAAAAGCTAAGTGAGTGATTTTAAAAGAATTGTTGCTGCTCAATGTGAATGCTCTCGTTTGGATGTAGAAACTTGATACAAATGAAAATTTCTCATATTTCACTCATTAACAAAATGCTAATCAAGTGACTAACGTAAGGAATGTGAAAATTATAAATATTATGAGAGTAGCTGTAAAATGATCTGTTTATTTGCCGAGAGCTTTTAGTGGTCATTTAATTACTGCACAAAAAAAGAATGTATGTCATAAACTTGCTGATTCATCATCATTCAGACATGTGAGAAATATTTATGGATAACTTTAAAATATCATTGAATTCAGCACTTATTTTTCATCATTTTTCTTTCTCTGTGGAATTCAATGCTCTCTGCCTTATAGTCACTCGACTCTTCATTTTTACTCTCATTTTCTTCATCGCTAAAAATATTTACAAAATATACATTTTTATCTTTTTATCTTTTTTTGCTAGAGACAACAAAGAATTTTCCACATTTTTGAGTTCTTTGCAAGCGTGGAAATTTTTCTTTTTTCTTTTTACTATGGCTAGAGTCGGAATGATATATGAATGAGGAATTTTTACATCTGTTTTGATGATCTTCTGTCATAGTAAAGTGTTTAGTAATTAGTTCATTGCATCCACGGCTCCAGATGTCTGTGGAATTATTAAAGATGTTTTATTGAGTGATTATTTCATTCATTATGAGAAACTTGGAGTCATTCAGCGTAGCAGACATGATCTGGGATTAGTTTTGAGGAAATATGATTAAGATTTTCCGGGATGTTGAGCATTTTTGTGGAAGAAGTTTGGATTTAATTATAGTTTGAAGAATTTCAGGGCATTTTTTTGAGTTTTCATGTCATTAGTTTGGTCTCTCTTCCCACCCGAGCGACACAAATTAAGAAGACCGTCTTACATACCAAGTCAAAATTCCGAAATATTTGAAGGATTGGGAATTTTCTAAAGAATTCTTTCATCAACAAATTTTAGGCCAATTAACGAAAACATTGACAATTAGAGTTCAGGGTTTGGTATCTAGTGAATCTTAGTGCAGCATACCCTAAAATTGACAATTAAATAAACTATATTATGCAGTGTAAATAAAAATAAACCATTGCTAAGGAAAATTACCCAAAAAACCAGTTCTAAAGCTCGATTTGGCTTCGAAATGTCAAATTTGGATTTTGGTTTGTACTTTTTTCAATTTTTGTTGTTCTAGACGTTTCTTAACGACTTGTGGCATTCTTAAGAATTCGAAGAATTGAATCAGTTAAAATAGTGAATGGTACTTTTTTACTCATCAGAGTCGTATCCTTTCTGGGACACAATTCTTCTATTTCATTTAAATTCTTGGGATCCATAAAATACTAAATTTAAAAACTACTTTAGAGTCTAACTACCGAAGAGTCCATCCCTTGAAAACGAAAGAATGTGTGATGAGTTGTACACCTTAGTACTTTATTAGATCGCTCATTTGAGAAGAAAATAATGAAAGAAAATGAAAGCGAGTTGAAGAAATGATTTAAACTTATTGAAAGAGTAAGCGCATGTGACATTTTTTGTTTGTTTGAATGACTGCAGTCCTATCTTAAAAGTCGAAAAAATTTGATTTTTCGATCAGAAATCGTAATTTCTTCAATTTTTTATATGGAAACTTAAAAATTTTACAAATCGCAATTTTTAAGATTTTCAAATTGAAAAACACTGCAAAATTCTCATAAAATCGCAACCTATTGACTATCTAAAATGGTTCCGGAATTTGCAGAAACCAACTTGGATCCAAATCACGTCAGCCTAGGACACCTTTATCACGCCTTAAATATGACTAAGTGGTGGATATTTTTAACAGACTGCGATGAATTTTATTAAATTTCTGGTGATCCATTTTTATTAGAATTTGCGGCTTATTATGAATATTTTTACAATTTGAAACCTATTCGACACCGTCATGTGTTCATACCGAAGCATTCACCTTTTTACATAATACATCTTTTGTGAACCTCAGCCAAATTTGTCTCCCTCCATCCTTCTGCTGAGCTACTTCATATAACGCATAAAAAATCGATTCCTAATAAATAAATTCATTATAGCATAAAACGAAGAATTACTAAAGCTAATTTATCTACTTAATGTTTTATATTCGACAGTGTTTATTAACTTTTATCGATCAAACAGTCAAAAAACTGAGTAATTCAAAGCCAAAATGCCACCATTCTCTCAATTTCCCTCTCGGAAAATTTCGCTAAAAAGATTTCACTTCCATTGGCTTCTTCTCAAATGAATCGTGAGTTTTTTTTTATTCCTCATTTCTTTATTTTCAAACAAGCGTCGACCGAACGAACCAAAAAAGTAGAAAAAGAAGAAATAGAAAAAAAAAAATTCGCTCACATTTTTCGTCCGAAACTCACAACTGTCAGTTGATAAAATACTCTCGTACAATATAGACGTACTCTGAACAAGCAGAGCTGAAAGAAGAAAAAATTACTCAAATTTTGTGTGTAAATTAAAGAAGGTGAATCAGTTGGAAAGGAATTTTCTCAAAGAGAAAAACAAGAAAAATTTTTTTTGAAGGAAAAAAGAAAATTTGCAAAAAAAAGAAAAACAAAGCAAAAAATTGTGTGTAAGCACGGAAATAAGAAGTAAATCTTAATTTGTTAAAAATAAGAAGTGAAATTTGTGAATTAAATTATCAAACAAGATAATAATGATGACTCTAACAATGCCGCCAGCAACGACAGATGAGAATCTTCGACTATTGTCGACTGAAAATAAATTAAAATCAACAGACATTCAAGAAATACTTAAAATTAACAGCAGTGCCAGTACAAATGATGAGAATGTCAACGATAATGCAAACACATCAATCACATCAAGGTGAGTTGAAGTTAATCTTATCGTGTCTTGACTATTTACATATGATGATGAATAAATATTATTTAGAACGACAACAGGTTGTGTGTGAGGAATTTGGTATGTGAGATTGATGTCTTTAGAGACATGGTTTAGACATTTTGGACTGCAATTTTGTTTGAGGGTTTGAGGTTTTTAGGTTTTTGGGAGGAATTGGAGGATTTGGGACCTGTAAGGTTTCGACATTTGCTGATTTTTGGTAATTCTGATCGAAGTCTGTCTAGATTGATCTGAAAGGTACCCAACGCAGTCATAGCAAGTCATAAAAGGGAAGATTTAGTTCTTTAAGGGCTCAATGGAATGTTATAGGTTTCGGACTCGTCATGTATAACTATGTGATAAGATTTGAACCTTTCTGGCTGAAGTCTGGCTAGTATCCCGTGATTGATGTCTAAAGCAGCCCTAAAAGCTAGAAATAGGGACATTCAGTTCTTAAATAACAATGCAATTAAATTTTGAAGTTATGGGACCTGTCAAGTTAGTCAAATGCTGAATTTTGGCTTTTCTGGTCCAAACTTGCCTAGATTTCTTTAGGAGATACCTAAGGAAATATCAAGTCAGTCATATTAAGTCAAAATAGGAGATAATTAGTTCACCTAAAAGGGTACTATGGAATTTAGAGTTTTTCGAACCCATCAAGAAAAAAAGTGCTAAATTTAGGAATTTCTGATCAAAATATGTCTAAATTTCACTGATAGTCAACAAAAGCATTCGAAACAATCCTGAAACGAAGCCAAAAAGAGGAAGGTTCAGTTTATCTGGACCAAAGATCAGTGATTGTCCGTCCCTATTATCCAAAATCACTAAAGTGGATTATACTCAAATTTTGAATAATCCATTTCATCTCCTTGGTACTTCATTAGCCAAAAGTCCCCAACTTTCTCCTGAGTACACCCCAATCACATCCAATGATTCACAATATCCACTTTAAAAATACCCCCTTTAAACACAAAAAATTTATATTTAAATTTTAAAATTGCAAGCTCTTAAAATATAAATCACATTGCAACTTAACTGCTGTTGTTGACTTTAACGACATTTTCAATGCTTAATGCGGTCGTCTGAAGGATGAGTAAGAAATGAGAATTCATTCTGAAAATGTAAACAAAAAAGGCAGCACAAGAAAGAAGAAATTCTTGAAATAATTTAAATTTTCGCTCACAAATCTTAAAGGCATTAAAAAAATGGCAATTGATGCTTCGAGAAAATAAAGAAATTTATTTTTATTGCTATAATTTTACTTTTTTTTTGCAAATTGAATCAGACCTTGTGAGATTAATAAAAAAGAATTTATTACACACGGCTTTTTTTCAATGTTGGATATTCAATTCATAACGTAAGCAAACAAGTGTTATGAGCATATGATGATGATGATGAGATGATAAAGTTTTGATGTCTATTGTGCGGTTTATTTGATTATTTGTTGTTGTTTGAGGAATAGATTGGTCGATTAAGAGGTCAAACAGACATTGTGGATGTTAATTGTTTTATTGAGCTTTAATTTGATGATTGTTGTAACTTATGGATCTTAAATTGGCTAATATTGTGCCAAATGAGGGGAATTTGGTCAAAAACTAGTTTTTTTAGTGTCCAGAGCATTTTTTTAGGGAATTTCCCACAACATGTCAGGTTTAAAGTCGACTAGAAGGATCAGACACTCTAAAAGCCCAGCACTGCACTCACTGTCTTTTAAAGTGTCTCACCATGAATTGACTAATCGTACCTTGTTCCTCTTTGGTAATTCACATGCCTACAGTCTCCTCATAAAGCTTCAATTCTTAATTTTCCTTTCACTTCTTCCAATTCTCATTGAAACAAAAATACCACATTAGCATAAAACCAATAATCAAGGTGCTAATTTGCATTTAGTGCTGTATTATTCAAGTTTCTAGCTTTGTTTTGCTTCACAATTTTTGGTTGCTATAGTTTTAATGGTATTTAACTTAAGACGCTGACGTCATTAATTTTATTATAGAAGGTATAACTTGATATATGGCAAATAAAAAAGGTGTGTTGAGTGATTTAATGCAGTGCGATGTGGTGTTTGGTGACATTGATAAAGGTCTAATACAGTCTAACCTTTCATAATATGGCCAATTAGATGTTATAAAGTTTATAGATACTGCAATTTGTGCAGTGTTGAATTTAGTGCTTTTTAAATTGAAGTTCAATTAATTTGTCATCATTTATTCGTAGTGTTCTTTAGCTGATTCTTCCACGAATAGCACAAGTTTATCGATCGAAAATCTGATGTGACTCAGACTTGGTGTCAGATTTGGCTTAAATTTGGGATCATGTCTGAGTCAAATCAGCTTGATTTTGGAGTTCGAATCGATAAAATGGCTAGTGGAGTTCGGGAATTTACTATTGGTAATTTGGTCCTTTACTCATCATTAGTTGCGAAACAGTTCCGGATCTCAATAATCTGAATTGCTAAAGGTTTTTTAGTACCTTATTTCTTATCAAATTCAAGTCGATTTTAACCTCTGAAAAATTACGATACACAATTACTTTCTAAAATGCCTTCCACATCACCTTCAATCATCACATCAGTAATTAATGTTAAGATTATTTTGAAAAACTTACTTCCGCCAATATGACCTAGAGTATTTATTTATTTTAATATATTTACTAGAATTCTCAACTATTCTAGGGTTCGTTAGCTTATATCTTACAATAATAAATAGTATAGTAAATATTGATGATCTCACTCGCTAGTCTGGTGCTGGATGAACATTTTTGCAATTTTGTATGAAGGTAATAATAATGAGCATAGCCTTTAAGTGCTCAATTAGCTTAAAAGTTTACATCAGAATAATACAGACCGGCCTAATAAACGATAAGAAGATCTGAAGGTCCCTTCAGGGAATTTCTGGCTGAAAACCTAATTTTCATTGAGTTCAACTACAAGCCTCACAGCCTACGAGCTTTGAGAGAACTAAGAGTTGTCATCGAAAACTGCATGTGCGCATCTTAAACTCAAGAAATGTATGTCTACGGGGGTGTATTCAGGGAGATTTTAAATGCCAACCCGTCTACCCTTTTTCGAGAATACTGTTCAAATTATCAGCGTTTATTTCAAGACAAAAATCTCTAAATTTTGCATTCCATACAAAAAAACTAAGAACCCCTTCCAAAAAATTACCTGATACACCCAGCTGGGCATCTTTATGACCGCAAATTCCTAAACACAATAATTTATCCTTCTAAAATTTTATAATATTCCTCTTACTGCGAATTCAAATTCAATCTTAACAAAAATGCGATCTCGTTTCTAAAATTGCCAGGTGAAAAATGAAAAGTCATTTAAAACGTGAGTTATTTTAATTATTTGGCACGATTTAAAAAGTCTAATGTGAAGACTTGTAGACGAGATATTGATTTAAACCAGATCAATATTTATTTAATTAATTAAGTTGCTTGCTTTAGTAATAAAATTTGGTAGCTACACCTAGTCACGGCAATAAAAAGCGGATAACATTGTTTATTCGTCATGCGATTTTTGAGCTTCTTTTTATGGCTTTTATTGTTGGTTCCATAAAATGTTTCGGATTAAAATCAATACCTGACTGTATAAATTTAATATTCAGCGCCAGAACTTGATTAACATGAAGCATATTTCACATAAATTTTAATATTTATTTCGCAATAGTTTGTCATGTCTTTCCCGCCTCAACACAAACAGTTTTCCGCCCTTGTAATTTCATATTTTGTGCTTCTTAAAAAAATAAAATTTTTTCTCTTTATGAAAAAAAAAAAGAAAATTCCACTTAGAAATGATTTCTGTTTTTCTTTACAGAAATTCTAGCTTCTCTCTTTATTTTCTTTCTTATTAATCGAAAATGAATTCCACTTTGTGGCGCCCTTTCAATGTTTTCATGTTTACATGCAATACATTCCTAGATTTTCTTGAATGATTTGATGTATTTTGTGGGGGATTTGATGCTGGCTTTCCGCAGAGCTTGAATTCCACTCGAATTTTATCTGGAGTTTAGTCAACTTGAGTCGACTTCTCTAAACAAATTTCGAGTCGACTTCTCTATACAAAATTCGAGTCGACTCCAAGCTCTGGTTTCTCGTGCATAACAAGGTTCAACGATTAATTACGAGCGATGACTAGGTTATACGATTCTCAGGTCAAAGAGCATAGTCAGGAAAGGAAATTTAAGATTAAATATCCCTCAGTCAAAACATTTATTCTTTTTTTTGGGTTTGTTGAAAAAAAAACTGGAAAATCCTTTAATTTCTCACAATAACCCTGTCTCTTACTAGGTTCTAACAGATTTTGAAGAACTTCTGGAGATGAACTCCATAGGAGGGAGGGTCTTCTAAAAGGTCTTCTAAAAAGTAAATTGCAGACTCTAATGGAGTCTTTCTAACTCTGGGCTCTAGTTTGACTAGGTTATTCCTTTTGCTTACTTACTTACTTCCTGCATCCATGTTCCTATGGTGAACTTAGGTTAACACTGAAGCCTTTTTATCTGACTTTGTTACTGGCTCTGTCACCTACTATGTACAAATTCAAGGGATATGCTTCTTAGACTTTTAAGAAATAATATTTTGTGTATATTTTGAGTTAAGTAGTGTGATAAAAGTAGTGAAGGATAGCTAGTTAGCAAAAGGGAACGTCTAAAGCAACCATCTTAAGCGTGATAGATCATTGATCACCAAATTGTAAATTTGGACTTCTCAAAAATCATACTTGGGTCAAAAATTGTAGTAAAAATCATAAAAATGTCAACTTGACTAGTGGCGAACTCTAGAAATTTCTAGAAGGTTTGTGTGATTTTAGTCGATGCTATAAAGGAAAAGGTTGCCCACCAATGATGTAAAGGGTCAAAAATTATAATTTTGACAATATTTTGCAGCATTAATTCCATAAATCCATAAACAATCTCATCTAGCCTCACAAAAAGTCATCAACAATTTCCTTTTGCCATTCGCGATTCTCTCATTTTCAATGAATGGAATGTAGTCACTTTGACTCACTTTGTTTCATCTTGTCAAGGAAATTTTTCATTCAAATTCCGTTCTGTCATAATTTTTCTTCTTCTTCATGCTTTCGTATTTATTTTTTTCTCATAGCTTCTTATAAAATAAACTTAAAAAGAAGTCATAGGCATTTAGACGATCGGAAAAGCGTAAAATGACACGAGAGAAAAAAATTCTTACATTTTGCATCTTCTCTACTTTACTTTTGATTACTTCGTGCAGTATGCCTGCCTGAGTTTGCTTCTCAAATCTACTTTAGACCTCGTCGCAGTCGCATAGTTGAATCGATGCCAAAATATTTTAATAATTATGAAAATTATTGCTCACTTTTGACTTCTTTCTCAGTTTTTTATGTGCGCTTTATTTTCTGATGAATTCTTTTTAATATTTTGATGCTGCGCTTGCAGTAATTTATGCAAATTTATCCATTAAAATGGCAATAAAGTTTTATTTTATTGAGATGTGATGAATATTTTTAGCGAGAATTGGGTGTTTTTTTTCTGTATTAATTGGGTATAATTTATTTAATGGGAATGAATGTTGAATTTAATTGAGTTTGATGGAAATAGATGAAGAAGCTAAAATGATATAAGGCGGAAAGGATGATGGAAGGTGAAATAAAGGGTATAAGGGATATCGAAGGAGTTTGAAGCTTGGTAATTAAGAATATAAGGATGAATAAGAAATTATGTTTTCAATTGAAGTTTTTAACATTTTAATAAGAAACAATAAGTCCTAGTAAATTGAACAATTGAAACTCAATCATGAGAGACAGGAAGAGGGGACCCCAAACCACTTTCCCTCTTTGATAAGCTCCTAGATGACTGTATTCTCATGTATTGAGCAAAATTTTGTTTTCTGCCGTAAAAATAAGGTGAAATCAGCCGTCACGTAGTCATTTGAGTACCTACACGTCTTGTCATGTAAATACTGGGCTATGTAGCAGTGTATGTAGCCCTGGCCAATACATTGTGCTATTTGGATATTTATGAAGTTCAAAAATAAATAATAATACAGATGAAACACCTATTTGTCGAAAAGTTTTGTCGAAATCAGCCCTTATGATGCTGTCAGGGCAATTTTGTGTCTTGCTACAAATGCGGTGACTTGACGGAGCCCTAGTAAACATGTTCTGCTGTTCGGGAATACTTACTTACTTACTTTTTTGGTTAAGACACACGGGGCCGTTTAGTGACCGTCTTTAAACAGCTCTATATTTCGATAACTTCTGTTTGTTCAGGAACTGTGCGGGAATAATAATAATAAATCTCCATAATTTCCCAAAATTCTTTCAAAATTTCAGAATTTCAAACTTAGCCAGACAATACAAAACATTCAAAAATTTCACAACAATGACTGCTCAAAAATCTACCTTCAAAATTCCCATAAATTAACTTTCCCTAAAACCACCACAAGGGCTTAACATCACTAAATTCTCAGAAATTAAGTAACTCAAACGATTGGAATTTAAAGCGACCTGTTTGAAATTAAACCGAAGTAAATGAGACTGTTTTTTTCTTATTCTATGTGATAAATATTTTACCGACGACACAAACCTGGCGACCAAACGACGAATGCTTTCTTCTTCGATTGTTTATTTCACTGAATGAATGTACGATTGGGATTAAGAATTTGTCATAATTTATAGCACAAAATTCACGATGAATATTTATTTTATCATTTCTCAAATTTCCCATCCTCACTCATTTGCGAAGAAAATTCAACATTCTTGCTTAATTAAATCATCATCCATATCACTTCCTCCTGACCGCTCACTGATCATCGCATAAATCACTCAGAATGCGGTTTAATGCTCACATTTTCATTCATCTGCTTTACATACTTATGTTGAATGAGGTCGTCTAAGTTGTTCGGCTGATTGTTGCTCAGTTGACGACAATAATCTACTTAAATATTTTTGTGTAAATTTTTTAATTGCTTCTTTGTCACAAATCAATGGGTTTAAAAATAGAATTGAAAATGAATGAGATGAGATGAAAAAATGTGAAGTTCAAGGACTTTTGATTGGATTGAAAAATGAAAATATTTTTCTCAAGTGGGTATTTTATTGCATTTTTTTGAAGAATTTTTACTTTGTTTGAGATATTTTTGGATGTTTAATGATGAAATTTTTGGTTGGGTTCAAGGACTTTTTTGTAGATCACGCAAGAGTCATGCAATAGTCATCAAATGTGAATTTGGTTTTAAATGGTAATTCTGATTCAATTAATTGATCGAAATCCGATTTCAAATTGGGCCCAAAGTGACTCTTAAGTACCAGATTCAATTTAAATTGGAAACCTTGCCAAACTCACTTCAGCCTACAGTAGCGACAAAAAGTATTGAGACGGTCTTTTATTTTTGCATTTCTTGTCATAAAATTTCAACTACAAGTCCATTTTGGCTGAAAATTTCAACATTGGTTCATTTTTGCTCAAGGAATCAAACCTAAGAAAAATTTTATACTATAATTAAGTATTTTGAAAATAACCGTTAAATTTTCAAATTATCTAAAGCCAAAAAGTATTGAGACGATAGTTTTTGATTGAATATTTCTATGAATCCTTCTTTCTCATGACTTATTGTGATTGGAACTAATAATATTTATATTGTTCTTTGTTTCCATGCCAAAATTTTTATTCAAAACCACGTGGTTACTTAAATTTTCGCAATTCAAAATGGCGGCCACTTTGCATGATTTTTAATCAAATATTGACTTGAATTTAAGCTTAATTAATTTAATTTTAACTAAATCATGTTTATTTATCAATAAACTTTCAGAATATATATAGTTTGTTAGTATTCAAGTGCTTAAAAGACAAAATATTGAACAAATTATTTCTTTGATTGAAGGGTTTTCATCAGAACAAAACTTATTATAGAACAAATCTTTTTAATTAGCGCATAAATATAAGATATTTTGGTCTTATTTTGTTGTATTTTGATTCTAGAATAATATTCATAAAGTTTTAGAAAGCTACAACTAGCATCCAATAAGAAAAATCGAAGTCAAGTAGATTTCACTATAGACTGTTATATATCAAAAGTAAGTAATCTTAAAAATAAACCGAAATAGCAAAATGTACGCGTAGAAGTGAATTATTATACTAAAATTAAGTGTTTTAAAGTGTATAAATACAAAACACATTAATAATTACCCGTAAAAAAAGAATTATGAACAATTTACTTTTTCCGTCCCTGAAGATCGTATAATGAGTGATTACTTAACTTAGTTATTTCTTATTGGATGCTAGTTGTAGCTTTCTAAAACTTTATAAATATTATTCTAGAATCAAAATACAACAAAATAAGACCAAAATATCTTATATTTATGCGCTAATTAAAAAGATTTGTTCTATAATAAGTTTTGTTCTGATGAAAACCCTTCAACCAAGAAATAATTTGTTCAATATTTTGTCTTTTAAGCACTTGAATACTAACAAACTATATATATTCTGAAAGTTTATTGATAAATAAACATGATTTAGTTAAAATTAAATTAATTAAGCTTAAATTCAAGTCAATATTTGATTAAAAATCATGCAAAGTGGCCGCCATTTTGAATTGCGAAAATTTAAGTAACCACGTGGTTTTGAATAAAAATTTTGGCATGGAAACAAAGAACAATATAAATATTATTAGTTCCAATCACAATAAGTCATGAGAAAGAAGGATTCATAGAAATATTCAATCAAAAACCATCGTCTCAATACTTTTGGCTTTAGATAATTTGAAAATTTAACGGTTATTTTCAAAATACTTAATTATAGTATAAAATTTTTCTTAGGTTTGATTCCTTGAGCAAAAATGAACCAATGTTGAAATTTTCAGCCAAAATGGACTTGTAGTTGAAATTTTATGACAAGAAATGCAAAAATAAAAGACCGTCTCAATACTTTTTGTCGCTACTGTAGTTTCTG
The DNA here is from genome assembly GCF_022539635.2 of Chironomus tepperi. NCBI lineage: Eukaryota > Metazoa > Arthropoda > Insecta > Diptera > Chironomidae > Chironomus > Chironomus tepperi. The sequence goes on from NW_027226464.1 coordinate 19,356, forward strand.
ATTTTAAATCGATTAACCAACTTGTGTTATTTAGGAACAACTTGGGAACAACTAATGATCGTTAAATGGTAGCTTACTCATCGATCACTAACTGGATTACCAACTGATCATTGGTACCAATCTCGACCATGATCGTTCATATTTTTGTATGGAAAAACGTTAGAAATTTCAAGAATTTCAACAATTTTAACCAAATGGGGTATAGTAGGCAAAGGGAATGACCCCGAAACTTCCTGTAGAAACGTTTACACGTCTCTATCCAACAAATAAGCTATTTGAGGATTTTAAAGACGTAAAGACGTAAACATTGCTCGAATCCTGGTCATATCGTCACTCTATACAATCAGTGAGAGATCAGACTCTGATGGGAGTCGAGCCCATGTACTTTACAGTTATCTGCCCAGTTATCTGCCCAGTTATCTGCCCAGTTATCAGCCCAGTAATATAATTATCTGGTCTGTTGCATAAACATTCGATTATAGAGACCTATATTTGCACTGAAAGAATTGTCTTTATAAGACTCGATCTCCTAGATTCCACTTTGCTAAGACACCTCAATAGGGAATGCTTTTGAACTCCATGATCAAAGATCTAACAGACAAGCTACAGTGTCTAATAATCCAATACACATATCTTATTTATAAAATCACCATAAACTCTACAATCCACTAAATTCCAATAATTCTTCATATAATTTAAACAAAGAGCAAAAAAATCAAAGAACCCATCGTAAATCCCCACACATTCCATCCCCACCTCCAACAGCCTCTCAACTATAATTTCCTCCTAAATATTAACAAATTTCCAATTTACTCAATTTATACAAGAAGAAAGAAAAAAAAAAATTTCATTAAAGAAATTCTGTTTACATTAATGAGCAGCAGCTGAGATGTTTCAATTTAATAAAAAAAGAAGAAAATTGTAAGAAGAAAGAAATTGAAAATATTTACACAAAGATCTCGTCTCTTTTTTCATTTTTCATCATGTGAATCTGCGATTTTTTTTATTGTACGTACTTGCGAAAATGTAAAAATTCCAAACTTTCAACAGCTTCCCTCACATTTTACGCAATTTTTTTTTCTCATTGAAAATAGATGGTCAGACGATGTATATTAAATATTATTTAACACCTTAATGACTATGAGAATAATGCGTAATAGTAATTATAGTAACATGTTGGTCATGTGGGCATGAAGATTAATATAATATGAAAAAAATTATACGCTTGAGAATTAAAAACAGAAAAAATAATAAATGTGAAAATTAATTGAAATTCTTTGTAGTCAGTTTTATGGCACCGTGAAAATATTGATGTTCTCACGCAATGAGGAATGGTCACGAGGAATGTGTACTGTGTGGAAAAAAACAAGCTAGCACGACTCAGGTATGGGTCCAGATTTTCCCGAATTCACCTCGATGTCAAAGCGCTTTATTTAGGATTATTTCAGGATAATGTGAACAATTAAGACATGAGAAGCAGCAATATTTAGACATTATTGGTACTATTAAGGATATGAGAGTTGTACCGTAGATCAGAGTTGCAAAACAGGTGCTTGGAACAGGATTATCAAGAATTTGTACGGTTTTCGCCCGTCACAGGCAACTGTTTTGCAACTCTACGACGTAGATGACTGGATATGGTACAAGAGATATATGTTTGACTCAACGACCTTTTTATTGTTATTAGTAAACTCTTAACTATACATGAACAGCATTTTGTTGCAAATTTTAACTGTCACGAAGGTATCAGAGCACCCATGTGTCTTAGCATCAATGCAGCGATGCCTTATCGACTACATTGTGTTGAACAAGATACAATATTGTCTATTCTGTAAAGTAGAAGCAGATTCAAAAGTAAGAATATCAAACCAAATTTCTGGAAAGCACTAGGAGTAGATAGGGCTTAAAATCTGGTTCTAGGCTAAAGTTAGTTCAGTCTCAGACTTGATACTTTGGATTCCGGAAAAAACCAAGAGTAATGTCGACATGGCGCAAGATTTTCAGCCTTTTTGTAACTATGTGCTTTCCGGGATAACTAACCAACATATAAGGAAACTTTAGTGCGTTTTTATGCAATGATCAAGGCTTAATTCGCACCAAATTCATCATTATGGCATGAAAACCCTCAATCCTACTTACTCACTTAAACCTCAAATCTTCAAGAATACATTTCGAGACAAAATTCAAAATAAACCTCATAATAACCCCACAAATTAAGCAGCTGAAATCACTTCATTTAATAAATTGTTTAATAAATTTTGAAGAAAGACTTGAGTTATAATATCGCAGATTTTTTGACAACTTAATCTACAGCGCCAGATTTCTTTTGCGCGAACAAAAGAGTGTGAATCATCAAAATTCAGCCAGTTTTTTATTCTCTTGTTTTTTACGACGCAATAAATCATTGAGATACGCAAAAATAAATTAATTATTATCACATGTAAATAGTGACCAGTTATCACATTTCAAAGATCCATAAATTATGTCTCTACAACCTGAAGATTTTAATATAAAACAAAACATAAATTCCTTTCGAAACTATTTCTAGAAAATTATTTTTGTTTCTCACTTATGCGCACCGGTGATTTTCATCATAAGAATAGACTAGAAAAAAAAGTGAAAATTTTATTTTCCACAGTTGAGATGGAATTTCATGAGAAAAAGAGAGGCTTGAATATTTATTTTTATTTTGGCTATAAATTAAGATACTTCATCCTTATTTCATTCATTAACTTGAATGTGATTCAGCTTTATTTTTTTGCGTAAGGGGTCTTTTGGAAATGATGTCTATTAAATAACTGTTTTATCAGACACAATTCTACTTAGACTTTTGTTGTGCTGCTGTTCTTTCGCTTTAAAGTGTTAACTATAACCAGAGTGGTACGCGGTAGTGACCAAGGTACCACTGGTATTACTATTACAATTATTCTTAATTATTTGTCGGTGTTTCTATTCGGATTACTTCATTTTGTGGATATAATCAGGTCATATTGAAAATTGATGATAAAGTACCTAAAATATAACAAGCAAACAGAGCTCGAAGTCGACTTTAAAATTATATGGAGTCAAATCAACATGAGTCCAAGTCAACCATTTTTCATAAATTCTGAGTTAAGTTCTACTTAAAAATCTAGGTTTTAAAAAATTCAGGTTCTTATTACGATGTTTAATTGACATAACATTGTGCTTTCAGAGCTATTCTATCAACATTTCATTCCTAATCTACATGCTAAGTTTCTGGCTCGTTCCTTAATCCAACATTACACAATGCTCAAATTTTGTCTTAATCTCGTCAATTCCTGGACTGATTGAAACACGACCGCTGTTTTTGGCCTATTCTGACGTTGAAAAATTGACTTGAAGACACACGGTGTAGAAAAATGTGGCTTCGAACCTGCGTGACTCTGGTGTGAACCCGGATTTGAATCTAACTCTACATAAGAACTTTCGATATAAAGTTCAAGATCAATATCAATCTTGTAGGTTTCGGTATCGTAAATTCGTCAAAATTGAGACTTCGGGAAACTAGCTCCACGCTAGAGTCACTGAAGCTTTAATTTCACCATTTTTTGCCTTTGCAAATATGAATTTTTCAACAAAAAGGTGCTCACTTGTTTTCTGCTTACTATCCCACTTAATAAAGTTAGACTTCATAAATGAACAATCCCCAACAATAAATTTTCGTACATAATATACATAACAGTGATAAAACTGATTTTTCTCTCGAGTCTAATAGTATTTGACATTTACACATAAACATGTGATAAGGCAGATAAAATTGGCATAGGAATTTGTCCTACTTTTTTTGTTGAAGATAATTTTGATGAAAATAGCTCTCAAATTAATAGAAAAATTTAATTTAAAAAAAAGAAAAATTTGTGATGAGAACTGCTTAATCCAACATAACAACATAACCTCTAGTCAAAAAAACTCTTGACATGTCTCTAAAAATCATGTAAATTCCAATCTCTAATTGCCTGTAAATAATAAAAATTTGAGCCAAAAGTTCAGCAGTCACCAAAAATATAAAGTCATAAAAATTTGTTACTAAATTATTCAATTTTGACATTTTAATTTGAGCGTTAAAAGTCAAAACAATTTTTGTTTCTTCTCATCCAGACAATCCCGCCTATATTTTCGTTAAGAAAGTGCGCGGCATATTTTTACACATGTTTGACGTCAATTGAACGTGCATCTTACTCTCTCCCACATTGTTGATGCTTCTGTAAATGGACATTAGCCTTGTTATTGTTATCGTTTTTTATTATAGCGTGGAATATAAAACAAGAAGGAATTTAAGGAATGAATCACGAGAGAAAATAGACCAAAAGTCACGAACTAGCGTGGCTGTATTTAAACAACAAAATTCCGCTTTATTTTGACAGCAAAAAATTTTCTTTTTTTCTATTTTTTCTCTCTAAATTTTTCCGAACGCACAAAAAAAAATCTTGAATGAGATTTTTTTCATTCAACTTTTTCACGGTGAGGGTTGGCTGATGCTATTGTTACGACTGTTTGATGAGATCACAGATTTATAAATGAGTAAGAGACAGACTTTTGGTCATAAAATCAACAATTTATCGGAGGAATTTGAATTTTATTGTTTACGTTCAATCTGATGGGTTCGACAAATTGTTGTGGGATGGATTGTGATGATTATTTGATATTGATGAGCAGAAAAATGGGATTGAAATGATTTTTAATGTTGTATAATAGGTTTGACGTCACAGAGAGTCTGAAAAAGATGTTTTGTTTGTATTGTAGCTCACTTTATACGAAGTTGGTTATTTTTGGTCATGAAGAATTTGAAGAGAAAAATGTGGCATTGACCGTGATTCAGAATTGTCTCGACTCTGAGAATTTGATCGGAATTTCGAGGTCAGATAAAGAATTTTTGGGGCGTTTTTAAATTTGTGATGCTTATTCAAGAGCGTAGAAGGAATGGGAAAAGAAGTGCAAGTACCTAAAATGGTTGACTGGGGAGTCTGGACTTTTAAAGTCCTGCCAACTCTGCTACCATTTTATATGGACACCCTTTTCGAGATTCGACTCCCTACAACTCTGCTTGTCGTTCATCTCAATATTTATCATTTCCATCAAAACTATATAAATTTGCCAAACTTAAAACTAACCATCTCTTTCCTTCTTATTTTTCATTACAGCAAGCAAATGCCATTCTACTTTGGAATCTCAGAAATCCTACCAAACCTCTACCTATGCGGAGCATGTGCAATTGTCAGACCAGAAACACTTGAAAAGCTACAAATAAAATTCGTCGTAAATGCAACAGTTGAGCTACCAGACACACCTCTTCCAGATGACAAGCCAGAATACATGAGAGTTCCAGTTAAAGATGTTCGTGAATCAAATTTAATGGAATATTTTGATAAAGTTGCTGATGTGATTGAAAAGACAAGACAGGAAGATGGAAAGAGTTTAGTACATTGTGTGGCTGGAGTTTCACGATCGACATCATTGGTATTGGCTTATCTTATGAAGTACGCAGACATGTCATTGCTGCAAGCATTCCAACATGTGAGGAGCATAAGACCTCAAATAAGACCGAATATGGGATTTTTTAAGCAATTGATTGATTATGAGCAGAGACTATATGGCACAACGACGGTGTCGATGGTCCATTGTTCATCACTCGGTGAGGAGATTCCTGATGTTTATGAGTCGGAATATAAAGCAATGGAATTGCTATACCAAAAATACAGAAGGAGCTTTGCAAGACGATAAATCATCCGGCTGTATTTTGAGCTATAAACAAGCTTTGCTTCAGTGATATGAATGGTGACAATTGAAGATTAAGATGGATCCAATGGAAATGGAACCTAAAGGATGGATAATTAATTTAAATGACTAAAACCTTTAAATGTATTTTAATTAATTTAAGATGAAATCTATTGTAATTTTTGGATTAATTCAGCTAATTATGATGAGTAAATGTAATTAAATTAATTAATTGATAATTTTTAAATTGTAAGAAAATGGGAAAATAATAAAAAGTCAATAAAATTTATTGAGATGAAAATTTAAAAAAAAATTGGTTCTTTTAACTTTTAAACATAAATTAAGTTTCAGGAAATTTCAGCTTTTTTAGTACTTTCAGGGGATAGTTTGCATGGCTAATGACTGTTATGCCGTAACAGGAACACAATTCTGGAACTCCATTTTTGGTTGTAGTCTGTGAGGATAGCGTGACCAAGCGTTTTAAAAGCTAATTGAAGCAGAACTGAGGATAATGTCAGCTTAACAAACGAGCAGACAATTCCAAATTAGTACAAACTAAGTGACAGAGTCAGTATCAGAGTCCGGTAAAAGCCTTTTGTTCTAACCTAAGTCCGAGGGACACAAACTCAGAAGGCTCCATCATGAAGCTTTAAAAGCTCTGCTTCATGTTTCATACATATTACTGCCATTTGACCTTCACATGGTGCCGTCTTCCATTTAATGTTAATAAAAGAGGTTTAGCAAGGCCTTCAAATCTTCGGTTCAGCGCCTTAAAATCTCCGTATCAGAGCCTTATTCATTAGAGCCTAGAAAGCTTAGAAAAAGAACATGACTGCAATAAGTAAGTAATGAAAAGAAGTGATAAATTGTCAGCATTTTATATGAATTCTTTTAATTTGTCGTACATAAAATTTCAAAAGAGACTCCAAAATAACCATTAAACCTTACGACTCACGATCATTAAAATTATAAATAAGTTCTTCCAGCTATTTCCAGATTCATATTTTAAGCAAATATTTACTAAAGTTCCAAGTCAATTTTGCACGAGTTAATTAAGAAATGGAATGCATCGATTGAGATAAACAAAATAAAGCAGAGATGATTTAATGAATTCTTCTACTTGATTAAGGTGAGAGTTATTTCAGTCTAATGAATGACGTGGGTATGTATTTTTGCAGTCTTTTTTTTGTGTGTTTATAATTTTTTCAGCAATTTTACTGTGTTATTATTGAGATGAAATGATTCATAAAAGTAAATTTACTGCTGCATTTTTATATGAAGTATTAGATTGCATAAGATACGGATTTTATTGATATTGGAAGGATTAATTGATATTTTAATAATAGAGTCCGAAGTCGAGTTAAATGTTAAATGGAGTCTTGGAGACACTTTCGTACAAAACCAGATTCAGCATACGATTTCTTCGAGCCGATATGAATGGACCCAACATATTGATGACCTTTAACATGCTGTCTAGTATCCCGAATAGTGCAATTCCATTAATCGATCAAAAATCCGTCCAAATTCTGGAACCAAATTCATTGACGCAAAGTCAGATGTAATATCAGACTCACACAAACCTAATGTCAAATTTTGGATCGATTAAATGATTTGTGCTATTTTGCATGTCACGCGGCAGTGTCAAAAGGTCCATCATTCTCAGTCAAAATGAAGAATTTGTTAAAAAAACCAAAATTTATTCAATCTACAGCTTCTATTGCTTAACAGAACTTCTATTAACAAAAAAGCTCTTCGCTAAACTTTTCCCAACGTATTTTAAAAATTTAAAAAGCTTTCAACAAACGTGAAGTTGACTCCAAAAAGAAGATCATTCAAATTTTTTTCCGTTTCTTTAAAAGCTTAATTTAATAAAATTTAAAATTAAAATTCTTTACAAGTAATTCAGCTAAGAACATTAATCAAGATGAAATAAAAGAATAATTATTTTTAACAAAGCATCTTCTTTTGCCTGACTAATCAATCAAGAATAATTAATAGATATTCCCGTCTTTTGATTATGACATCAGGCATATTAATCCGGGAATATTACAACTTAAATTAATGTTTAATTCTAAAGGATTAATAAATTATTGTTTGGTTAATTTTACTTCCTGGTTTATTGTAATTTTGTCTGTAGATTTTTGATAAATTATGGAATTTGTACATCTTTTGCATCATCGCCAGAATTGATCCGGCATGGGAATATTCTTGTCAACCATTTCTACGCCATCTGCCTTCTTTGGCTGGGGTGCACATAGGGAATGTCTAAAGACAGCTCTATTCTTCGAAACCTTATGCCAGTTCGGGATATTAAGGACTTTTTTTAGCGTCTTTTTCAACACATTCAATCCAAGAATTCTTCTATTAACAGATGTTGCTTCTGTGAACAGAAAATCGAGACAGTTGCCTTGACAGTGTTCGATTTCGACAATTCGACGGCTCGTCGCATTTTGCCGCTCGGATATTCCAAAATATAGATTCTGCTTTCTTAATCATTCCAAATAAATCTGCAACTCTGTAATCTTTTCTGTAACCAAATCGAGTGGTTAAGAATGCGTTAGAAATAGTCAATGGCAAGTTCATGCCCAGAATTATTAGACATCAATAATTCTCACATATTTTATCCTTTCAGACAACCAGTTCTTAAGGTCTCAATTCTAATAAAATCATAAAATCCTTTTTCTTTCTAAATCCATAAAACCTGTAAAATTGTAAGAAATTTCACGGATTATTCTCCACATCACAAATCATCCAAGATTGAATATTCATTAAAATGAATGAAAAGAGCATCAGAATTCCTCTAATGAAGCATAAAAGAATGAAAGGGAATAACGAAAAGTGAAATTTTCTGAACATAACAATTAAGAGCAACAGTAAAATACTTAAAAAAGAAGAAATTTGTGTTCTTATAGGATTTCTTTTGTTGCATTTTTATTGCTGTGTAATGGTTCTAATAGGCACTCTTCTCTTCATTATCCTTTACATGGCCTTCACACACATTTCCTTTATGTTATGATTTATGTTGAAATGATGTTCTTGTTGGAATGTTTTAGGGGTATTTTATTGATTGATATTTGGAATTGTGTTGATGAGTTGAATTTTAGGATTTTAAGGTAGATTTCCATAGGGACTGTTTGCTTATTACTTGACGCTATTGTAGGAGAGGAGGAGAGGGGAGGTGTGAAATTTTGTTATATCACATGTTATGAGAGGAACTGTCATTGTTACGTAATAAGTGAACGATCCTCTACAGTACATTGCGGCAAATCTTCTTGTCGTCTACGTGACGGCTTCCTGGCGAGTTACTTCTTTAGTTGGGGTAGACGTGAGCCCATTGCCACACGGAGAGAACGTCTAAATTCGGTTCAAAATAGTAAGAGCTTTAGCGTCCTTGTACCTTACACATCCAATCCAGGAATTCCTGGTAGCTAACTTCCAGAATAGCTAAGGTCAGTTTACCAGGAATAACATGCCTTTTTCCCGATAAATTTTCGGGATCGGGATCGGGATTCAAATTTTCGGGATATCCCGGGAAATCCCGGGATCCCGAAAATAGATGTAATTTAATCCAGTAAGAAAGTTTTTCGAGGTTTTTCGAATATTTTAACAACGAAAATCGATTAACTAACATAGATAAGCTGCTAAATTGCGGAAATATTATAAAATAAAATGAAAATTGTTAAAAAATAAAAAAAAAAATTTAAATAATTTTTAAAAATTGACATTTAAAATGTAAAAATTACCTATAAAATTAAAATTTTCAATCCAGATCCCGACTTTTGAAATTTTCGGGATCCCGGGATTTTTCGGGCTCGAAGTCGACTCAATTTTTGTATTTAAAAGTTAATTCGACTCGAGTACACTAGACTCTATATAAAATTCGAGTCGACATCGATCTATGCTATTCAGCATTATCCTACTCGGGATTTTTGTTTACTACTTGACTATTTTGCATATATATCAATATTTTTATACCCCCTGAGATCATCATAAACAATAGTTTGCAATAAAAACAAATAAGTGTCAATAAATACTTCCCGAACTTGATAATATTGATCCAGAATTTTTTAAGCAAAATATTTTTCTGTCACAATTCGCGTAAACTAATGAGAATTTATAATCAGAATCATCTGAGTTGCGCACGTCTCTAAATTGTGTCAGTTACACATTCTTATCAATTAATAACTGCATTTGCGTTTCCGCTTACTGATTTGCATTATTTAGGTTTTCACGATCACTGTCAAGGCTGAACAATTAGCCTTAAAATGTAAAAAATTAAGAAATTTGCACACAATTAAATGAGAAAATTCCTCACTTTTTTTGTTCCTTATCAATTTGTTTCATTTTACTTTTATGATGTAAATTGATTTAAAAAAAATGCATTTCATGCAACCTACTTACTGGAATAGTCTGCTGAGGATTTTAATAAGGAAAACGTGTAGCAATAAAAATTGAAATCTAGCTTTTGTTTATAACTCTATTGATAGTATTTTATAATTGAAAACGTTTTCAAATCAAGTGATGATCAATGATGATTCAATTTCTGTGGAAACGACCTAATTCAAATCAATTTTAGAACAAATAGTTAGCTGTTGTTACTTCATGTAGCGATGATAGACTATATTTTAAAGTGTCGACTTTATTTTGGTAATTTTTAGTTAATCATTAAAGCTAGGGTTTCTAAAAACGGGAATTTTCCCGGGAATTCCCGGGAACGGGAACGGGAATTCCCGAAATCTGACGGGAATATTCCCGAATTCATGTTTCTTATAAAAAACATTTGAACCAAACTTTTTTTGACTTAAAATTATCAATTTTTAGAATTTTTTTCTGAAAAAATGTCATTAATTTAATAATTTAAAACTAATGTGTTTATATACATTATTCATTGTATATTTATTCAAGTTTTATTAATTTTTCTCAAAAAAAATTTCAAAAATTTGTAGTAAAAATTACCCGGGAATATTCCCGTTCCCGAAGGCCATTCCCGTTCCCGTACCCGATTCCCGAAATTTCACGGGAACGGGAATTCTGGAAACCCTAATTAAAGCCAAATTTAATATTTGGTCCTTTTTTGGGCGACGACATGACTTTAGACAATTTTTAAAGCTATGACTTAACTCAAATGCAATTTTTTGGTGAAGCTACGACTTGATTCTAGTTAATTGATGAAGCTACGACTTGATTCTAGTAATTTTTTTGAGCTACGGCCTGACCAGTCAAATTAAATGATCTGATTTAAAAAAAAACGTTAAAAAAAAACTTTTTAAAAAACACGCTTTTAAAAAAGACTAAAAAACTTAAAAAAAAGTTCTAAAAAGTAGGAAATAAAAAAATAAAATCACGCTTCTTAAATAAAACTTAAAAAATAATAAAAAAAATTTGAAATTAAGAAAAGAAGCTAAAATATTTTTCCAAAATATTCTTGTGTAGTACAAGAACAATATGACTTAAAAGCGTGGGGCGTTCGAAAGAAGAAGTTAGTGTTAAAACGATAGTAATTTCGCCCCAAGAATATTTTGGAAAAATATTTTAGCTTCTTTTCTTAATTTCAAATTTTTTTTATTATTTTTTAAGTTTTATTTAAGAAGCGTGATTTTATTTTTTTATTTCCTACTTTTTAGAACTTTTTTTTTAAGTTTTTTAGTCTTTTTTAAAAGCGTGTTTTTTAAAAAGTTTTTTTTTAACGTTTTTTTTTATTTACTACTTTTTAGGACATTTTTTAGTCTTTTTTAAAAGCGTGTTTTTTAAAAGTTTTTTTTAACGTTTTTTTTTATTTACTACTTTTTAGTCTTGTTAATCCAAGGAAAATTTTTATTAAACTATTTTTCTACAATCAACAGAAATGTACAGTTTTCTTAGGTGTTGGAAAATTTTCACGCCTTCACTCGCTTCGCTCCGTTCAGGTCGCAAAAATTTGTGAGCTTCGCTCAGCCAAGTCCGAACTGCGTTCGAACTGATTAAGTTCGAGCTTCGCTCGAACTATTTTTTTACTTACGATAATCCATGTAGTTTTCTTACGTGTTGGAAAATTTTCACGCCCTCACTCGCTTCGCTCCGTTCAGGTCGCAAAAATTTGTGAGCTTCGCTCAACCAAGTCCGAACTACGTTCGAACTGCTTAAGTTCGAGCTTCGCTCGAACTATTTTTTTACTTACGATAATCCATGTAGTTTTGTTACGTGTTGGAAAATTTTCACGCCTTCACTCGCTTCGCTCCGTTCAGGTCGCAAAAATTTGTGAGCTTCGCTCAACCAAGTCCGAACTGCGTTCGAACTGCTTAAGTTCGAGCTTCGCTCGAACTATTTTTTTACTTACGATAATCCATGTAGTTTTCTTACGTGTTCTAAAATTTTCACGCCTTCACTCGCTTCGCTCCGTTCAGGTCGCAAAAATTTGTGAGCTTCGCTCAACCAAGTCCGAACTACGTTCGAACTGCTTAAGTTCGAGCTTCGCTCGAACTATTTTTTTACTTACGATAATCCATGTAGTTTTGTTACGTGTTGGAAAATTTTCACGCCTTCACTCGCTTCGCTCCGTTCAGGTCGCAAAAATTTGTGAGCTTCGCTCAACCAAGTCCGAACTGCGTTCGAACTGATTAAGTTCGAGCTTCGCTCGAACTATTTTTTTACTTACGATAATCCATGTAGTTTTCTTACGTGTTCTAAAATTTTCACGCCTTCACTCGCTTCGCTCCGTTCAGGTCGCAAAAATTTGTGAGCTTCGCTCAACCAAGTCCGAACTACGTTCGAACTGATTAAGTTCGAGCTTCGCTCGAACTATTTTTTTACTTACGATAATCCATGTAGTTTTCTTACGTGTTGGAAAATTTTCACGCCTTCACTCGCTTCGCTCCGTTCAGGTCGCAAAAATTTGTGAGCTTCGCTCAACCAAGTCCGAACTGCGTTCGAACTGATTAAGTTCGAGCTTCGCTCGAACTATTTTTTTACTTACGATAATCCATGTACTTTCTTACTCCACTTCGCTTCGCTTCGTTCGTCCGACTGTTGTTAGGTCACAGTAGTGTCGGACTCCACTTCGCTTCGCTTCGTTCGTCCGACTGTTGTTAGGTCACAGTAGTGTCGGACTCCACTTCGCTTCGCTTTGTTCGCCCGACTGTTGTTAGGTCACAGTAGTGTCGGACTCCACTTCGCTTCGCTTCGTTCGCCCGACTGTTGTTAGGTCACAGTAGTGTCGGACTCCACTTCGCTTCGCTTCGTTCGCCCGACTGTTGTTAGGTCACAGTAGTGTCGGACTCCACTTCGCTTCGCTTCGTTCGTCCGACTGTTGTTAGGTCACAGTAGTGTCGGACTCCACTTCGCTTCGCTTCGTTCGCCCGACAGTTGTTAGGTCACAGTAGTGTCGGACTCCACTTCGCTTCGCTTCGTTCGCCTGACTGTTGTTAGGTCACAGTAGTGTCGGACTCCACTTCGCTTCGCTTCGTTCGCCCGACTGTTGTTAGGTCACAGTAGTGTCGGACTCCACTTCGCTTCGCTTCGTTCGCCCGACTGTTGTTAGGTCACAGTAGTGTCGGACTCCACTTCGCTTCGCTTCGTTCGTCCGACTGTTGTTAGGTCACAGTAGTGTCGGACTCCACTTCGCTTCGCTTCGTTCGCCCGACTGTTGTTAGGTCACAGTAGTGTCGGACTCCACTTCGCTTCGCTTCGTTCGCCCGACTGTTGTTAGGTCACAGTAGTGTCGGACTCCACTTCGCTTCGCTTCGTTCGTCCGACTGTTGTTAGGTCACAGTAGTGTCGGACTCCACTTCGCTTCGCTTCGTTCGCCCGACTGTTGTTAGGTCACAGTAGTGTCGGACTCCACTTCGCTTCGCTTCGTTCGTCCGACTGTTGTTAGGTCACAGTAGTGTCGGACTCCACTTCGCTTCGCTTCGTTCGCCCGACTGTTGTTAGGTCACAGTAGTGTCGGACTCAACTTCGCTTCGCTTCGTTCGCCCGACTGTTGTTAGGTCACAGTAGTGTCGGACTCCACTTCGCTTCGCTTCGTTCGTCCGACTGTTGTTAGGTCACAGTAGTGTCGGACTCCACTTCGCTTCGCTTCGTTCGCCCGACTGTTGTTAGGTCACAGTAGTGTCGGACTCCACTTCGCTTCGCTTCGTTTCGTTCGCCCGACTATTATAAGATCATAGTTGTATACTTTTACAGTAACGACAACATATTTTCATATGTGCACAATTCTCGAGTTTTTCATGATGTATATAATGTTAGGATCGGACTGGAATTCCGCTCGAAAGCAATATATAAAACTAAACAACTTACTGCTATGTCTTGTGAAGTATAATTAAATTTGTATTGAAACCATACAACAGCCTATAATATTTCCGTACAATTTTAAATTAATATCAAATTGTTAGTTTTCTAATTGAGAACTGATATTTTACAGTACACTGATATTTTACAGTACAGCATGATTGTGTATTATCCATGATCATAATTATACAGAATAGTAAGATCCAGTAAGATCCAGGACCATATTTATACAGTATATCAAGATCCAGTAAGATCCAGGACCATATTTATACAGTATATCAAGATCCAGTAAGATCCAGGACCATATTTATACAGAATAGTAAGATCCAGTAAGATCCAGGACCATATTTATACAGTATATCAAGATCCAGTAACATCCAGGACCATATTTATACAGTATATCAAGATCCAGTAACATCCAGGACCATATTTATACAGTATAACAAGATCCAGTAAGATCCAGGACCATATTTATACAGTATATCAAGATCCAGTAAGATCCAGAACCATATTTACTCAGAATATCAAGATTCAGTAACATCCAGAACCATATTTATACAGTTTATCAAGATCCAGTAACATCCAGGACCATATTTATACAGTATAACAAGATCCAGTAACATCCAGGACCATATTTATACAGTATATCAAGATCCAGTAACATCCAGGACCATATTTATACAGTATAACAAGATCCAGTAAGATCCAGGACCATATTTATACAGTATATCAAGATCCAGTAAGATCCAGAACCATATTTACTCAGAATATCAAGATTCAGTAACATCCAGAACCATATTTATACAGTTTATCAAGATCCAGTAACATCCAGGACCATATTTATACAGTATAACAAGATCCAGTAAGATCCAGGACCATATTTATACAGTATATCAAGATCCAGTAAGATCCAGGACCATATTTATACAGTATATCAAGATCCAGTAACATCCAGGACCATATTTATACAGTATAACAAGATCCAGTAAGATCCAGGACCATATTTATACAGTATATCAAGATCCAGTAAGATCCAGGACCATATTTATACAGTATATCAAGATCCAGTAAGATCCAGGACCATATTTATACAGAATAGTAAGATCCAGTAAGATCCAGGACCATATTTATACAGTATATCAAGATCCAGTAACATCCAGGACCATATTTATACAGTATAACAAGATCCAGTAAGATCCAGGACCATATTTATACAGTATATCAAGATCCAGTAAGATCCAGGACCATATTTATACAGAATAGTAAGATCCAGTAAGATCCAGGACCATATTTATACAGTATATCAAGATCCAGTAAGATCCAGGACCATATTTATACAGTATATCAAGATCCAGTAAGATCCAGGACCATATTTATACAGAATAGTAAGATCCAGTAAGATCCAGGACCATATTTATACAGTATATCAAGATCCAGTAACATCCAGGACCATATTTATACAGTATATCAAGATCCAGTAACATCCAGGACCATATTTATACAGTATATCAAGATCCAGTAAGATCCAGGACCATATTTATACAGTATATCAAGATCCAGTAAGATCCAGGACCATATTTATACAGTATATCAAGATCCAGTAACATCCAGAACCATATTTATACAGTATATCAAGATCCAGTAAGATCCAGGACCATATTTAGACAGTATATCAAGATCCAGTAACATACAGGTTATTGAAATTCAATAAATTTAACGGATTTTTGAAGATTTGAATGTAACGGTTTTTTTGGAATTCAAATTTTTGCTAAGAGTATCCGCGAGAAAATCACTTTTTATAATTTTTGTCTTACTTAAATATCCTGAACGGATTGATATTACAATATAAATAATAATTCATATTATTAATCGATGTCTAGTTAATCATATGAATTAATTTCCAGTTTCATAAAGAGTCTGGTCAATGTAAATTAAAAATATACATAATTGACAATGGATTTTTTTCAAATTTTTTCCCATATAAAAATTTAAATTAATTAATTAAAATATAAGGAAGCGAGTTAGCGATTTAATGATGACAAAAAATCAAATTGCCCTCCGGAACACACACGTATAAAAAATCAGCATGATCGGACCAGTAGAAGTGGTCGAAAAAAGGGTCACAAATTTTGAACGTGACAGACAGAAAGACAGACAGAGCAAGTCAAATAAAAGCGTGTAATAATAACCAAATAATTATTAATGTAACGACATGACCCTGGTCAATCATTTTAGCTATGACTTAACTTCATATTCCAAACATGAAACGATGACTTGCTTTTAATTAATTTTTATTGAAGCAATAATTTGATTTTACTGTAAATATTTGAAGCATCGACTAGCTTCTATTAAGTAACAAAGCTACGACTTGTCCAATTTATAAAGCAACGATTTAGCTTTTACACAAATGTTTTAAAGCTCCGACTCAATTTTTGACATCTTTTACTCAAGCATCGATTTGATTTAAATCATCCAGAATTTTATTCATCCTAAAACTCAATTCACATAACATAATTTTTAACTGCATCGGAAATTAACTTCCAACAATCAATAACAAAATGATCATATGTGCAGCAACATTGTGTTTATGTAGCCATAATCTTAGAAACGATTGCCATGAAAAAGCAATTTTTATTTTACCTCACAATGTTCAATTCACGTTTTTTTTTTATGAATCATTATAAAGCAATCAGAATCATTAGAATTCCTGAATGGCTTTCATCGCATCATCATCATTTGAACAAAGAATGAATCAGAATGAAGCATAATACAATGGACGAAGGAATAGAAGGGAAAAAAGATAGTAAAAAAAAAACAGCCGTGAACAGATATGGGTCAGATGTATTTTAAGTCCAGTTATGTAATAATAATATTCTAGTCAGATTTTTTTTTATTTTTGTATTCTTTCCTTTCATGTCGTTGACTTTTTAACACTGAACGATTCATTTGACATAGAAAAAATAGACTGTAAAGGTAAGAAATAAGCATGCATGTGCGATAAGTTGAAGTAAATTAATTCTCTTTCGGCTTCCATTGAGCGTCACTTATTATGTGTGTGGTAGATGTGCTGAATTATTGCGGATGTTTTGAGACACTTTATATACTTGTGGCATGAATTTAGAACTTTTTTTTGATGGTTTGACTGATTTGACTATGAATTTGCATGGGCGGAAGATTCGGTTTAATTTTGATGGTTATTATTTGATAAAATTGAAATTTTTATTAGTTCCTTTAAGCTTTAGTCGTTTTTTAGGTAAGTGATGAATGGCACTTAAGTAGTTATAATGTATTTTGGTCTACTTGGGAGGTGGTCTACTTATGCAATAATTAATTGCATGAAATTAGAATAATCTTGAATATTTAAATTATTCATCTGGAAGGCACACTGCGTAGAAATTTCAAAAAATTCGGTTCCAGGTAAAATTGTGCCTGTTTTTATCTACGTCGTATCTTCTTGCCTAGTTTGCTGGCCGTAAGTATCAATTTTGAACCATATTTTCTATTTTGATACCACACGTCACTTCGCTTGTAAAATGCCGGTTTGGCTACAATATCGCCGGCATCTCGTATATATTATAGCCACACTATGAGCGTATTCAAAGGGTTTTGAGGTCAAAATATCCTTCAATGTTACTCTCACTTAGCCCTTTAATATTTTCCGATTTATAAAACTTTCCTCAAAAAAATTCTGGCTATATCCCTCAGCCACGCCAACAATCGTTGATGCTGTTCCTTCTGTTCCCTCTGTTTGGCAGAAAACTAACTTTCATCTCCATAAAAATTGTTGCTACGATCCCCTTTTCCCCTTCTTCAATCTTATTGTACTACTTATAATCATCAGGATTCAGAAAATTCTAAGAAAACTTACTTCAGCAGCATATAAACCTCCGTGATTTCATGCTAGCTTGTCTCTTTATTCACATGCATTTTCCACTTTGCACACATTTGTTTTCTAGGAATTATTCAATCTCCTTAAAGTAAGTGCAGCTAATCCTGCAAGCACACTACTGTTGATGAAAATATGAAAGAAGATTGCACTGTACATGCACTGTATTTTAATCTTGTGTGCTTGTTCATTTAAGCAGAAGAAAGTCTATGCAACAAAATAGCAAATTTTAAAAGGATTTTAGAGGAGTAGCTATAAGCTGATGTGATAGGTAAAATTGTATTTGAAAAAAGTGAGACTATCCTGAGCTGCATAGTGTATCAGGGTGTTTTAATATCGTCATGTTGATTATAAACGTAAGGTGCGTTGACGGCTGTTTAACGTCTGATTTTAATTAAATTTTAACGGTGAAAAATGAAATTTTCTGTATCGTTCCGTGAAGGTATGGAAGCATAATGCAGTCAGAAAACTGAAATATTAAAGTCTGTCAGCATATGGACCTTTGAGGTATTCCAAATAACAATAAAGATGCATGAGAACTTCCCAAATAGCATAAATTGAATTGATCTAGCAGTCCGAGTTCGGAATGAGTCTAATTTGGTACAGGATTTAGCTCAAATGGCTCAAAACTTTCATCATGTCAGAGTTACTTCAGCCTGATGTCCGATTTGTAATCAATAAATTGACTAATGCTATTCAGGCTTTGTTGAAACTTCAAAAAAGACTTAAAAGCCTATAAAATTTCAAAATATGCAACATAAACTCCAATCTGACCTCACTCGAAAAACATTCTTTACCATTCATTCCCCACTAAAACAAAAACCTCATCAATTGAACATAAAAATCCATTTGCGGAATCAAAATTGACAAACAGAATCAAACAAAAGGCACATTTAATGTAGCGACAAAAAGTACACATTTAATAATGCAAAGAAATAGAATAGATTTATTTGCCATAAACAGCCCGCAGAGATTTCAACAAAAATGACACAATGGAGAAATGGGAAATGATACCGACACAATGGGATTGAAAAGTACAGCTAGAATTTTTTTAAGTTCTGTTCAATTTGATCACATTGAAAAAAAGTATGAAGGTGACGCCGGCATTCAATGCGGGATGCTTGACAGTTTGTTTTTATTTTTTGTTACTGTTTCTGTAGCGGGAAATAAAAATTTTATTAAAAAGTCAGAAAATTTTTATATTGAATATGCGATCTTGTGATTCGAAGTTTGAGGATATTCTTTGAAGTTTTCATTGAAAGTTTGGTGAAAATTGGAAAGTTTTGTCTTCTTTTTACTAAAAATTTTTGTTTTAATACCAAGTATTCAGGATATTACAAATGCAGAAATTCATTTTAAGGATTGCATCTAGCTTGCATGCATTTACAGGTGGAAATTTTACTTCTGAGCATGTCTGCACAAGTAAAGGAATCATTCTTATGGTCTACAGCTTCTAGAAAGACAATTCTTATATATCTCCAGCTTCAATGAATTGAAAAGAACTAGGATTCGTCTGAAATTGCAGACTTGCAGCCAAAATGTGCATGCCTACAACCTTGGACGAACTTTGAGGTACATCCAAAAACTGCATATCTACGTATCTAAAATACAGCTAATGCAGGCCCCTTCTTCGTCAAATCCTTTAAAACTCTTAAATTATCCGAATCATTGAGATGCAAAGCTGCGCTAATGCGATTCGAGACTAATATCTGTTTAACAATTGAGGATGCTCCAAACCACTGTACTCGTTAGATTTATTTTTATAGTCGGATCAGAACCACTCCTTTGATGACATTAATACCTGTAATCTATAAAAGAAGGCTGATAGCTGCATTTTACTACATATTATTTACTACATACGAAAAATTTCTACTGCCGAGTCTCGAACTCATCTTTTGCGGCATTTCTTGGTGATAAACCTCGACCGGAACCACATACGGATAATGGTATTTCGAAATTAATTTGACGGTACACTAGTGTGTCAACCAAAACAGGTTGTACTAGGGGTGTCGATTATTTGGGTTTTCAGGATTTGTACAAATCCCAAATACCCAAATCCCAGGACCCCAAGTACTTGTACAAATCCCAAATCCCCAATAAGAACAAAATATCATTATAAATAGGCGTATTTTCTGGGATTTTAGGCCAATGCATCTACATGCAAATCAAATTTTAACCATATATTGTTATTTACTATTGTAAATCTTGTTTAAAATCCTTAAAACTGCGATTTTTCAATTGAATTTTCTCAAATAGGTTATAAAACTCTCGAAAACGTGAACTTTTATCTTAATTTTTTTTTATTGCAAAAAATGGTAATTTCGGCCGACGTTTTTTTAAAAATTTGAAAAATCTTGGAAAGTTATAGCAATAACCTCAAATTTCTTTTATTAAAGTGAAATCTTATGGAAAATTGTAAGTTTTTGACTGGATTTTCCTACACTAAATTGAAAAAGTCTCGTAAATGGAATTTTCACTATGATTTACTTAAAATTAACCAAAACAAATTTTCATATATAACAAAAATTCACTTGGATGCATTTTCAACTACGGACCGGCAAAAAAAATGCCGATCTTTAGTTTTTATGGCCAACCCTAGATTTTTCATACCAAATATTTATGAAAATATTAATGAATAATAAAATTTTGAAGAACTAAAAAAATAATAATATTAAAAAATATGATAATATAGGAAAAATTCTATTGCATAGATTTGTACAAGTACTTGGGTCCAAAACCCAAGTATTTGGGGTACCCCAAATCCTTACAAAATACCCCAAATCCCAAATACTTGGGATTTGTAATCGACACCCCTAGGTTGTACACAACTGTACTAAAACACTCGCCACCGAGCAACTTCGACTTATCAAGGAAGTAAATTTTTAAAACGGAATAATTTCGCTGTTACTTCATTCTTGACTTTTGGAATCTTCAAAGAAGCAACCCGAGAAGTACAAATCGGTTAATCGATCAAAAATCCGATAATAGGCCGTTGTGACTCTAAGTTGGAGTAGGAATCGATTAAGATCATTCTCCATGGCACTGTCACTCCTACCTGATACCAGATTTTAAATCGATTAATCGACTTGTGCTGTTCGGGTTACTTCCTCTATAAAATTATCCACAATTTAAATCGCAAAATAACTTTAAACAGTTACAAAGTATTTTTAAAACTTCAACTTTAAATAAAACTTTTCTGAATCGGCGTCCATAAAGACAAGCAGTTTTGTCTTAACATTGCATCTGCAGATCACATCTATGATTCGTTGGTACCGAGAAATCATTACAGCAAATATTTTTCTAAGAAGAAGTTCTTAAGTAACACTCACAAGACATCCTACACACTCATCAGATGTTTAAAATGCAAAAGTATGTCAAATATTCAATCAGAAATCATTTGCGTGGAAGCAGATTTTTACTAATTTAAAGGTTTTATTGGCATGGTAATGTATTAAGTAATAAATTCAAAAGAAATGGAGGATTGACACATAACAGACATGAGGTTATATATAGGAACAATGATAGATTGAATGAAAATTGATATTTTGTTTGTAAATCCGTTTATAGCTGTAAAATATTGGTAGATGCAAGGTGATGAATATTTTTATATTTTTTATGATTATAATCTTTTAAGGCAAGGAAACTTCTAGGAAATTTATTCATACTTTCTACCTCCTGATGAGTATGTAAGGTAAATGAATAAAGTTTCATGTCAGATGTTGCTTTTGTTATGCAATGAAGGATTATTATGCACTGAGATGTATTGAAAATAGGTAAATTTTGAGGTATGCATTATTCTAGGACGTATTGCTATAATTTTCATTCATTCAGCAGAATTTTGTTACAATTCAGCACGTTATTGTGTCAGTTAAGCTCTTTTTTGTCTCAATTCAGAGCATTATTTTCTCAATTCAGCAAAATATAGTAGCATTAACCAAAATATATTCAAATATTTGCCGAACCCTTCAAAACAGTCTCATTTGGCTCAGCTTCAGTTCAGCTCCTTATTGCGTCAATTCCTAGTTGCCTAGTTGTCTCAGTTTAGCACGTTAATCCAATTCAGCATAAAATCAACGCAATTAAGAACTTTTACGCTAAAATTTAGCACATTTTTGTCTAAATTAAGCATATTTTGCATCTGTTACGAAAAGTTTTGCAAGTTAACATAATTTTGGACTTATTGAACAGGATTTGGCTTAACTTAGCAAAATTTGGTCATAATTCAGTAAACTTTTGTCGAAATTCAGCTCATTTTTGTCAAAAATCGACAAATTGTTACCCAAATTCTGCACAATTTGCCTTAATTTATCAGGATCTTACTACCATTCAGCTCAATTTACCTCAATTCAACAGAATTTAACCTTAATTTGGCTGATTTTTGTCTTATTTTAATAAAATTTAGCTTTAATTCAGTTTAAGAATTTTTGTCCCATTTCAGTTGAATTTGACTGCAATTCAGCAAAATTTTGACTTTATTCAGCGCCATTTTGCCTCAATTAAGCACACTTTGCCTCAAATCTATTGAATTTTACTTCAACTGAGCAGAATTTTGCCTCAATTTTGATAAATTTTGCTTCAATTCATCAAAATTTGACAGACAACTATCTGCGTCTCAATCCGCAAACTAACAAATTCCTTTCAAATCTTCATACTATACAAAAATCCAATCCATTCATGGCATGCGTCAAGATACGAAAAGGGGGAAAATGTAGCTGTTCATACAGATGCAAGCACAACACAAAAAAATTGCAATTTAATATTGCAAGAAGATGAAAATGAAGAAGAAGAAGAAAAGATGAAAGTATCAGGTGAACATAAGATTTGCCTCATGCATCCTTCTGTGCATTTTTTATTTATATTTTCAACGTAAGAAGAATAAGCAAAAAAAACTTTAATTTACAATGGATTGAATGAAATGAAAAAAAAATCTTCCATATTAATCAATTTTGTTACATAATAGCCTACACATCCGCATATTAATGTCATTTCACATCTTTTATTGTTATTATTCATGAGGAATCAGCACTGAATGAATTGAAAATAATCATGTGGTTCATGTAAATTGTTCTTTTTATTTTGTGAAGTTCACAGAACATTTTGCAGATTGCACAAAGCATTTCAAGTGAATGTCAGACACCGTTAGAAATGTCGGCATTATGTTGCCCGTGATTTTTTATATTTTATTTTATTTTTTTTTAAATAAAATAGTTGCACAAAAGAGTGAAGCAGATCTATCTCTATAGAGCAGTGGTGGGCCACCTGTGTGTCGTGGCACACAAATGTACCCCCCCCCCCCCAAATTGTCCAAAATACCGAATGCGATATGCAGCCTCAATCGAATCCTATCACCAAAATGTCCCGCACCACACAGGTTCCCCACCCCTGCAACACACAAACAGTTTTATTTTATTTCTTTCTTTTTTTTGCACTGCACATAACACACATTTTGTAACCTTTTTGTACCTCTGACTGAAATTCTTTGGAACTGAAGCTAACTGCACAATTTGGAATTTTATTTGTGTGTTTTCATCTCTTTATCATATTATGAGACCATGATGTATGTTGAAGATTGCAGAAATTCTTTTTTTCTACTACATATTATGTAGCTTTGATGTTGAACATGCATGAAAAGATGAAAGATTTGTATGGCACATGTATGTGCTACTCATAAATATTATGAATTTTTGTTAGCTAAGAATTGGGAGTTGAGGAGGCAATTTGTCGGGTTAGAATATGAAGTTCTAATATTAGGTGCATTTTAGGGTAGGTTCACCGAGTGTCTGGCGGCACTGAGTATTTTATACGGCACATAAGTGTTCCGCGGAGCACAGATTGCCAATACTGCCATAATCATATTAGTGAATATGTTGAGAATATGGCATTGGTGTCACATGACGCATGAAGATAATCATATTATTCAGGAGTTTAGCCAGAAATGTTTTTAGAAGAGGAAAATAAATGAAATTTAAGGGCACGGCTGTAAAAATTAGCGAGGCTGACCACAATAAGTCTAGTTCCTGAATATGTCCTTTTAGGTGCTACTGAGGCTGTTGAAGAAATCAACGACTGCAATGTCAATTTGTTCTTATGAGTCCTTTCATTTCTAGAGCCAAAGTATATCCGAGAAACTGTTCCAATAGGAAAAAATGCCTTCGATGTACTTCGACCCTATCCTCATCCTTTTACTTACTTACTTACTTCGCTGGACGTACAAATCAACTGTGATTCATGACCTCCCTCAAATTTCGCCAAAAGTTGGTTCTATTGCCGCCTTATGCCTTCCAATTTCCAATACCAAATGCAATGCTGTCTCTATCGACAGCTTCTTTCCAGGTGTTCTTTGTCCTCATCCTCTATTTGTCCTAAACCTACTGAATTTTAAGCTTTGATTCTCAAGAAAGTGAATTCTATTAAAAAATGCGCTTTAGTCACTTCAAACCCATTTTCTAAGAAATTCACAACATCCTCCATAATTGCTCCTCATACATTCTTCCGTCCATGAATACATAACTCGATGTGGTCATAGCTCTCCTGACGATGGAAAATGATTTTAATTACAATTATTATCATTATTGTACACAATGAATTCATGTAAAACATTCACTCTATGTTTCAGCTACTGCCATGCCATTGTTCATGACCCCATCATAATGTTCTTTATGACTAGAAATTTATGTGAGAAATGGTAATAATAACTTTTATGTCGCATGTCACACGGAAGTTCATTGACCCGATAATTAATGCGGAAGCAACATACTGCAAGTGTCGATATTTTTTTTCGGCTGTTTTCTGCATAAGATTCCGACATTACGATAATTTTTTATCGATACAGAATGTAATGCTTTTGTGCATTATTATGTCTGTCATTATCATTTTCTTATAATCAGTACACTGACCGTTCTCAGAATAAATAAAATTATTGAAATTATGATGCAATTTTTATTTATAAAATATCAATTGAGCATTTCATTTTTATGTTAATGTCCATGAAATAAGAAGCAAAAAAGTTCATTTCTGATAATGATAATTGTGCTGTGAGAAATAAAAAGATGCTATATGACAAGGGTTAATGCACATTTGATTGTGTAGATTTCTTTTTATTCCGTCTCGTGACAGTTTTTTTTTGCAGATGAAAACAACAATCGATTTTTTTGTGGAGCTGCTGTATTGGTGATATTAGGTTTGCAGGAATTTAACAAGAGCTGAATATGTTGTAATGGAAAGTATGACCCGTTACGGTTGATGTCAGAAATGTTTTCTTTCTTTAACTGAAGGAGCACGTCTCTAAATTTTGTGTTATCAGCGACAGTGAATTAGAAAGCGTAATTAGAACTGGACGGGATTGGGGAAACCGAAGTCGGACTTCGAAGCTGATCAAAAGTCAAGTGCATACATTCAGGTACGACCGTTAATTCTTTCAAAAAAATTAAAATTCAAATTTTTTTTGGCTGTTACTTTCAATTTTCTTCTTAACGTAAATTTC